>NC_029794.2:92743104-92749631 GCF_000816755.2 Arachis ipaensis
TAAAAAAGCGTATAAATTATCCGCTCATCACAACACCAAACTTAAATTTTTGCTTGTCCCCAAGCAACTGAAAATCAAATAGGATAAAAAAGAAGAGAATATACAATGAATTCCAAAAACATCTATAAAGATCAGTATTAATTAGATGAGCGGGGCTTTTAGCTTTTTGCTTCTGAACAGTTTTGGCATCTCACTTTATCCCTTGAAGTTCAGAATGATTGGCATCTATAGGAACTCAGAATCCAGATAGTGTTACTGACTCTCTTAGTTAAGTATGTTGATTCTTGAACACAGCTACTTTATGAGTCTTGGCCATGGCCCTAAGCACTTTGTTTTCCAGTATTACCACCGGATACATAAATGCCACAGACACATAATTAGATGAACCTTTTCAGATTGTGACTCAGCTTTGCTAGAGTCCCCAATTAGAGGTGTCCAAGGTTCTTAAGCACACTCTTCTTTTTGCTTTGGACCTCGACTTTAACCGCTCAGTCTCAAGTTTTCACTTGACACCTTCACGCCACAAGCACATGGTTAGGGACAGCTTGGTTTAGCCGCTTAGGCCAGGATTTTATTCCTGTGGGCCCTCCTATCCACTGATGCTCAAAGCCTTGGATCCTTTTTATCACCCTTGTCTTTTGGTTTAAAGGGGTATTGGCTTTTTCTGCTTGCTTTTCTTTTTCTTTCTTTTTCTTTTCTTTTTTTTTCGTCTCTTTTTTTTTGCAAGCTTTTCACTGCTTTTTCTTGCTTCAAGAATCAATTTTATGATTTTTCAGATCATCAGATAACATTTCTCCTTTTCCCTTCATTCTTTCAAGAGCCAACAATTTTATTATTCATAAACAATCAAATTCAAAAATATGCACTGTTCAAGCTTCATTCAGAAAAACAATAGTATTGCCACCACATCAAAATAATTAAACTGTTTTAAAATTTGAAATTCATGCACTTCTTTTTCTTTTTCAATTGAAAATATTTTTCATTTAAGAAAGGTGATGGATTTATTTTCATAGCTTTAAGGCATAGACACTTAGACACTAATGATCATGTAATAAAGACACAAACATAAATAAGAGGGAAGGCTAACCTTGCCATAGTGGAGGACTTGTCCGCCACCTTGTAGAGTTCTTGGGATATAATCTCATGAACTTCCACTTCTTCTCCAATCATGATGCTATGTATCATGATAGCCCGGTCTATAGTAGCTTCAGACCGGTTGCTAGTGGAAATGATTGAGCGTTGGATGAACTCCAACCATCCCCTAGCCACGGGCTTGAGGTCATGCCTTCTTAGTTGAACTGGCTTCCCTCTTGAATCTCTCTTCCATTGAGTGCCCTCTTCACAGATGTCCTTGAGGACTTGGTCCAACCTTTGATCAAAGTTGACCCTTCTAGTGTAGGGGTGTGCATCTCCTTACATCATGGGCAAGTTGAATGCCAACCTTACATTTTTCGGACTAAAATCTAAGTATTTCCCTCAGACCATTGTAAGCCAATTCTTAGGGTCCGGGTTCACACTTTGATAATGGTTCTTGGTGATCCATGCATTGGCATAGAACTCTTGAACAATTAAGATTCCGACTTGTTGAATGAGGTTGGTGAGAACTTCCTAACCTCTTCTTCAGATCTCTTGTCGGATCTCCGGATATTCGCCCTTTTTGAGCTTAAAAGGGACCTCGGGGATCACCTTCTTCTTGGCCACAACTTCATAGAAGTGGTCTTGATGCACCCTTGAGAGGAATCTCTCCATCTCCCATGACTCGGAGGTGGAAGCTTTTGCCTTCCCTTTCCTCTTTTTAGAGGTTTCTCTAGCCTTTGGTGCCATAAATGGTTATGAAAAAACCAAAAAAAGCTTTAGCTTTTACCACACCAAACTTAGAAGGTTGCTTGTCCTCGAGTAAAAGAAGAAAGAAGAGAGTAGAAGAAGAAGAAGTAGAGGAGATGGAGCGGGCCTTATGTTTCGGCCAAGGGAGAGAATTGGTGTTTAGGTTGTGTGAAAATGAAGGAGTGAAGATGGGTTTATATAGGGGTGAGAGGGGGGTGTATGGTTCGGCTATAGAGGGTGGGTTTGGGAGGGAAAGTGGTTTGAATTTGGATGGTGAGGTAGGTGGGGTTTTGTGAAGGATGGATGTGAGTGGTGAAGAGAATGGTGGGATTTGATAGGTGAGGGGTTTTTGGGGAAGAGGTATTGAGGTGATTGGTGAATGGGTGAAGAAGAAAGAGAGTGGTGGGGTAGGTGGGGATCCTGTGGGGTCTACAGATCCTGAGGTGTCAAGGATATCTCATCCCTGCACCAAGTGGCATGCAAAACGCCCCTTTCTGCCAATCCTGGCGTTAAACACCAGGCTGCTGCCCATTTCTGGCGTTTAACGCCAGCTTCTTGCCCATTCCTGGCGTTAAACGCCAGTCTGGTTCCCTTTTCTGGCGTTAAACGCCCAAAATGGTGCCAGACTGGGCGTTTAACGCCCATTCTGCTACCTTTACTGGCGTTTAAACGCCAGTAACTGTCTCCTCCAGGGTGTTCTATTTTTATTCTATTTTTCACTTTGTTTTTGCTTTTTCAATTGTTTTTGTGACTTCACATGATCATCAACCTACAGAAAACACAAAATAACAATAGACAATAGAAATTTAACATAGATAAGTAAAAATTGGGTTGCCTCCCAACAAGCGCTTCTTTAATGTCAATAGCTTGACAGTGGCTCTCATGGAGCCTCACAGATGTTCAGAGCAATGTTGGAACCTCCCAACACCAAACTTAGAGTTTGAATGTGGGGGTTCAACACCAAACTTAAAGTTTGGTTGTGGCCTCCCAACACCAAACTTAGAGTTTGACTGTGGGGGCTCTGTTTGACTCTGTATTGAGAGAAGCTCTTCATGCTTCCTCTCCATGGTGACAGAGGGATATCCTTGAGCTTTAAACACAAGGGAGTCTCTATTTACTTGAATGATCAATTCTCCTCTGTCAACATCAATCACAGCTTTTGCTGTGGCTAGGAAGGGTCTGCTAAGGATGATGGATTCATCCATACACTTCCCAGTCTCTAAGATTATGAAATCAGCAGGGATGTAATGGTCTTCAACCTTTACCAAGATATCCTCTACAAGTCTATAAGCCTGTTTCTTTGAATTGTCTACCATCTCTAGTGAGATTCTTGTAGCTTGTACCTCAATGACCTCTAGTTTCTCCATTACAGAGAGAGCCATAAGGTTTATGCTTGACCCTAGATCACACAAAGCCTTCTCAAAGGTCATGGTGCCTATGGTACAAGGGATTGAAAACTTTCCAGGGTCCTGTCTCTTTTGAGGTAATCTCTGCCTAGTCAAGTCATCCAGTTCTTTGATGAGCAATGGAGGTTCATCCTCCCAAGTCTCATTACCAAATAACTTGGCATTTAGCTTCATGATTGCTCCAAGGTACTTAGCAACTTGCTCTTTAGTAACATCTTCATCCTCTTCTGAGGAAGAATACTCATCAGAGCTCATGAATGGCAGAAGTAAATTCAATGGAATCTCTATGGTCTCAGTGTGATCCTCAGATTCCCATGGTTCCTCTTTAGGGAACTCCATGGAGGTCAGTGGGCGTCCATTGAGGTCTTCCTCAGTGGGAATCACTGCCTCTTCCTCCTCTCCATGTTCGGCCATGTGAGATGTGGTTATGGCCTTGCACTCTCTTTTTGGATTCTCTTCTGTATTGCTAGGGAGAGTGCTAGGAGGGAGTTCAGTAATTTTCTTACTCAGCTGACCCAATTGTGCCTCCAAATTTCTAATGAAGGACCTTGTTTCAGTCATGAAACTTTGAGTGGTTTTGATTAGATCAGAGACAATGGTTGTTAAGTCAGAGGGATTTTGCTTAAAATTCTCTGTCTGTTGCTGAGAAGATGATGAAAAAGGCTTGCTATTGCTAAACCTGTTTCTTCCACCATTATTGTTGTTGAAACCTTGTTGAGGTCTCTGTTGATCCTTCCATGAGAGATTTGGATGATTTCTCCATGAAGGATTATAGGTGTTTCCATAGGGTTCTCCCATGTAATTCACCTCTTCCATTGCTGGGTTCTCAGGATCACAAGCTTCTTCTTTAGAGGAAGCTTCCTTAGTACTGCCTGTTGCTGCTTGCATTTCAGATAGATTCTGAGAAATCATATTGACTTGTTGGGTCAATATTTTATTCTGAGCCACTATGGCATTCAGAGTATCAATCTCAAGAACTCCTTTCTTCTGAGTTGTCCCATTATTCACAGGATTCCTTTCAGAGGTGTACATGAATTGGTTATTTGCAACCATTTCAATGAGTTCCTGAGCTTCTGCAGGCGTCTTCTTTAGATGAAGAGGTCCTCCAGCAGAGCTATCCAATGACATCTTGGATAGTTCAGACAGACCATCATAGTAGATTCCTATGATTCTCTATTCTAAAAGCATGTCAGAAGGGCACCTTCTGATCAATTGCTTGTATCTCTCCCAAGCTTCATAGAGGGATTCACCATCCTTCTGTCTAAAGGTTTGGATTTCCACTCTAAGCTTACTCAATTTTTGAGGTGGAAAGAACTTTGCCAAGAAGGCATTGACTAGCTTTTCCCAAGAGTTCAGGCTTTCCTTAGGTTGTGAATCCAACCATGTTCTAGCTCTGTCTCTTATAGCAAAAGAAAAAAGTATAAGTCTGTAGACTTCAGGGTCAACCCCATTGCTCTTGACAGTGTCACAGATTTGCAAGAATTCAGCTAAAAACTGATGAGGATCTTCCAATGGAAGTCCATGAAACTTGCAATTCTGTTGCATTAGAGAAACTAGTTGAGGCTTTAGCTCAAATTTGTTTGCTCCAATGGCAGGGATAGAGATGCTTCTCCCATAGAAATTAGGAGTAGGTGCAGTGAAGGCACCAAGCACCTTCCTTGCATTGTTGGCATTGTTGTTGTTTTCGGCTGCCATGGTTTCTTCTTCTTTGAAGAGTTCTGTTAGGCCCTCTAAAGAGAATTGTTCTTTAGCTTCTCTTAGCTTTCTCTTCAAGGTCCTTTCAGGTTCAGGATCAGCTTGAACAAGTATGCCTTTATCTTTGTTCCTGCTCATATGAAAGAGAAGAGAACAAGAAAGTAGGGAATCCTCTATGTCACAGTATAGAGATTCCTTGAGGTGTCAGAGAAAAAGAATAATAGAAGGAGGAGGTGGAGAAGAGGGAATTCGAACTTATCAAGAGGGACAGAGTTCGAATTGCACCTTGATGAGGAGTCTTAGTCCTTTAAATAGAAGGATGTGAAAAGAGGGGAAGAATTTTTGAAAACAATTTAAAAAGATTTTGAAATAATTAAAAAGAAATTTAAAAATTTGATTGAGATTTTCGAAAACTAAGATTGGGAAAGAAATAAAGTGATTTTTGAAAAAGATTTTGAAATTAGAAAAAATCTTGATTGAAAAAAAATTAATTTTGAAAAAGATGTGATTGAAAAGATATGTTTGAAAAGATATGATTGAAAATCAAAAAAGAAAATTTTTTTAAAATTAAAGTTGATTACTTGACTATCAAGAAATTAAAAGATATAATTTTAAAATTTAAAGTTTGATCCTTTCTTAATAGGCAAGTAACAACTTGAAAATTTTGAAGTAAATCTTTAATTGAAGCAAGGATTTTTGAAAATAGCAAAAATAAATATAAAATGGAAAGAAATTGATTTTGAAAGAGATATGATTGAAAAGATATGATTTGAAAAAGATTTGATTTTGAAAAATTATGAAAACTTGAAAAAATGTGAATTAAAAACAAAATCTTCCCTCTAATGTCATCCTGGCGTTAAACGCCCAGAATGGTGCCCATTCTGGCGTTTAACGCCCAGAATGGTGCCCATTCTGGCATTTAACGCCCAAATCTCTACCTTTTTGGGCGTTAAACGCCCAGCCAGGTACCCTGGCTGGCGTTTAAATGCCAGTTTTCCTTCTTCACTGGGCGTTTTGAACGCCCAGCTTTTTCTGTTTGATTCATCTGCTGAATGTTCTGAATCTTCAATTCTCTGTATTATTGACTTGAAAAGACACAATTTTGAAAATATTTTTGAATTTTTAATGATGAGAAACAATGAGAATGCAACTAAGATAAAAGAAACAATGCATGCAGGGCACCAAACTTAAAAATTTTCCTATAAGAGACACTAACAAATTGAGAATGCATATGAAGAACAACAAAACACACAAAACAAGAGAATTTAAAGATCAGAGCAATGAAATCATCAAGAACAACTTGAAGATCAATGAAGAACATGCATGAATTCGAAAAATGCAAGAAGAACAGAAACATGCAATTGACACCAAACTTAAAAATTAATACTAGACTCAAACAAGAAACATAAAATATTTTTGGTTTTATATTTAAAATTTTTTTGTGATTTTCGAAACTTATATGGAAAAGAAAATAAAGAGAATCAAAACTTTTAATGAGAATTCTAGGAATCATGCAATGTTAGTCTAAAGCTTCAGTCTAAAAAGATTAGACATGTTTGGCCAGTTTGGCCAAGGACATTACATTCAATAGCTAAATTGATG
>NC_029794.2:92749645-92770571 GCF_000816755.2 Arachis ipaensis
GATGGAGGATTGATAATTAAAAGATGAATAAAACATAAAATAAAGATAGAGATACTTATGTAATTCATTAGTGGATTTCAGATAAGCGTATGAAGATGCTTTGTTCCCCTTGAACCTCTGTTTTCCTATTGCCTTCTTCCAATCATTCATACTCCTTTCCATGGCAAGCTTTATGTTGGGCATCACCGTTGTTAATGGCTACATCCCATCCTCTCAGTGAAAATGGTCCTGATGCTCTGTCACAACATCGGCTAATCAGCTGTCGTTTCTCGATCATGTCGGAATAGGACCCATTGATCCTTTTGCGTCTGTCACACGCCCCACAATCGCGAGTTTGAAGCTCGTCACAGTCATCCCTTCCCAGATCCTACTCGGAATACCACAGACAAGGTTTAGACTTTCCGGATCTCAGGAATGGCCGCCAATAATTCTAGCCTATACCACGAAGGTTCCAATCTTAGATTAGAAATCCAAGAGATACGCATTCAAGCCATTGCTAGTAGAACAGATGTGGTTGTCAGACACATGTTCATAGGTGAGAATGATGATGAGTGTCACAGATCATCACATTCATCAAGTTGAAGAACGAATAAATATCTTGGAGAAGAAATAGACTTGAGTTGAATAGAAAAACAATAGTACTTTGTATTAATTCATGAAGAACAGCAGAGCTTCACACCTTAATCTATGGTGTGTAGAAACTCCACCGTTGAAAATACATAAGAACAAATAGTGTAAGCATGGCCGAATGGCCAGCCTCAAAGGTCTAAGGACTAAACGTCCCAAGATGTGTAAAAATACAATAGTATAAGGTCCTATTTATAGAGAACTAGTAGCCTAGGGTTTACAGAAATCAGTAATTAATGCAGAAATCTTCTTCTGGGCCCACTTGGTGTGTGCTTGGGCTGAGCATTGAAGCTTCCATGTGTAGAGACTTTTCTTGGAGTTAAACGCCAGCTTTTGTGCCAGTTTGGGCGTTTAACTCCAGCTTTTGTGCCAGTTTTGGAGTTAAACGCCAGAATTCTTGAGCTGACCTAGAATGCCTATTTGGGCCATCAAATCTCGGGCAAAGTATGGACTATTATATATCGCTGGAAAGCCCAGGATGTCTACTTTCCAACGCAATTGAGAGCGCACAAATTGGGCTTCTGTAGCTCCAGAAAATCCGCTTTGAGTGCAGGGAGGTCAGAATCCAACAGCATCTGTAGTCCTTTTTCATCCTTTGAATCAGATTTATGCTCAGGTCCCTCAATTTCAGCCAGAAAATATCTGAAATCACAAAAAAACATACAAACTCATAGTAAAGTCCATAAGAGTGATTTTTATTTAAAAACTAATAAAAATATAATAAAAACTAATTAAAATATACTAAAAACTTACTAAAAACAATGCCAAAAAGCGTATAAATTATCTGCTCATCAGCCCTTAACCCTAATTTTCAAAATAAAACCCTAAAACCCTAACCTGGTTACCCAGTTTCCCCATCAGCAACTCACTTCCCCCCTTTCTCCAATTCGATGCGCAGCAGCACCAGTAATGTTTCCCCCAGCACACCCACACTGTTTCCCCTCTCTGAACCCAGCAGCACCAACCCACTCTTCCCCTTTCTCAATCATGTACAGCCGGAACGCATCCCAGCTTCCTTCACCATGGAAGAAAGAAACAGAAGAAGGAAGGCAGGGGAGGCCTTGCCACCGTCGATCCACCATGCTGGAGTTCGCCGTCGAGCTGCTTTGCGGCGCCGTCCATGGAGTCACTAGCTCACACCTCGCCACCGTCGCTACTTTGAAAGGGGCTGTAGTGGTTGCCGTCGAGCTCGAATGAGAAGGAAGGACGATGCTGGGATTGAGTGAGAGGCAGAGGTGGTGTGGTGCAATGAAGGAGGTGGACTGTTCGGGTTGCCATTTGTGCCACCGAGGTTGAGTCATAGTGCCGCCGTTGTGCCATTGACTGCCATTACTGGGGCTTGCCGCCACTACCTTACCACTTCCGGTAAGCACAAAGGGAGAGAGAAGTCGGAGGCTGAGCTAGGGTTCAGCCACCATGCCATCCGTGCTCGCATCGCCGGCGCCGCCTCCGCCGGAGCTGCCGCAGTCAAAAAGGGGTTTCGACTGCCGCAGGTGTCGCTGCCGGAAAAAGGGAGATGTGTCTCTGTGATTCTGACCGTCGGAAGTGGTTCTGTGACTTCCGGGAGCACTGCCAGAGCTTTTGGCTGCTTTTGCCGTCGCCGGAAAATTCTATCGGTAAGGGTTTTACGTTGGTTCTTCTTTCCGTTGAGTTTCTGGGAACCTCATTGCCACTGCATATGGTTCAGGTCATCGTTGCCGCTTGCGGTGGCTGCCGGGCTGCCGCCGAACCGGTTCATAGACCGTCGCTGTTTCGGTTTAGCCGCTCTTTCTATGTTTCGGTAAGCGTTTTCGATTTGAAAGCCCTTTAGTTACCGTTCTGTTATGATACGCTGAGGTTGTGGCGTTAATTACTATGTGATTGAGTTCAGTTGTTGTATGTTGCGATTAGAGTTGTTGAGACTGTTGCGAAAGTGGCTTGGAGCTGAGATTTTGGTTGCCGTCAGTTCGGTTTGAGACGGAAAGGACTTGATGAGGCATTTGGGTTATGGAATTGCGTTTTGAGGTAGGGGCGCTTTCCAAAAACTATATTTTATATGTCGGAGCTATTACATATGGATACTGATGTGAGATAATGTATTTGGTGATTGTATAAGCGTTATATGATGTTGATTATCCTAGATGAATGTAATTATATGTTTGAATGGAGTATTATTTGGTTTTGATGAACGGATTATTGTGTGGTTTTGTGAAACAGAATGCTTTTCAAGTTGATTCTTTAAAGATTTGAAATATGAGTTTAATCCGTTGAAGATTGGTTTGGATTGAGTCAATTATTTTGATGATGTGAAAGATAGAATACTCTTGAAATTCAGCCTGGGTTGCTTTAATTAATTTGGTCTTTGATAAATGATTTATTGCTGAACTGATTCTTTTAAACTTTGGAAATGAGTTAAATCGGTTGATATTGAGTTGATTTTGAAATGGTTTCCTTGAGATATGCCACTGAGGTGACTGTTGGTTTTAGCTTGCTTTTGAATTGATTTCTGGTTTTGAGCTATTGAAAAGGAATGAAAAACGGTTTAGTTGGGACCCGAACCGGGTGGCAAAAGTCCAAGTTTTAGCGGAGGTGCTGCCGAAATTTCTATAAAATCCGAGTCTTTATTAAATGTTGTGTGGAGAAATGACGGGTTAAAGACTTCTACTATTTTATTTGAATTATCAAGAAAAAGATGATTCATGCTTTTGAAATGAATTATTAAAGAGGAAATTGTGATTTAGTCTTGCTTCTTAAGAAAGACATTGTATCTCTTTCAGGAGAAAGTTACTTACATGAAACTTATGTTTTTAAGCTGTTTTAAATGTGACAAGGGCAATGCCTTTGAATTTGACTTGAGGGTTTCAATTAGAGGAGTTTCAATGACTTTGAAAGAACTTGAATGTCTCTTGACTTGTTTCATTTTGAAATGTTTTGAGAATTTATGGCTTAAATGCCAGTTTTATGAATTTGATGATGTTGAATGGTGGAAGTGCTGTTTTGTTATGCGCCAGAATGGCTGTGTACGATTATGAATATTGGCTGGTTTCGGATTGAACCGTGAGCCGGAATGGGTGTGTATGATATTGATTTACGGCTAATTGCCGAATGAATTATGGGCCGTATGACTGACTATGAATTACGAATTTAAGTCGGATGGCTGAGATGGATGTTGATCCATGGCTGGGACTGAATGAATATATGCTTGAGATACCTGGGTAGTAGCAAGGGTTGTGGTTCGTCCCACTTGCTCTAGGTCAGAGACTGTGATGCCTGGGTAGTAGCGGTAGTAGTGGTGATTCCACTCGCTCCAGGTTGAGCTTTTAAACACCCGCCTGGGTAGTAGCCGCAGTAGTGGTTATTCCACTGGCTCTGGGTTGAGCGGGTAGTAGTAATGGGGTTGTAGCTCAAACCTACTTACTCCGCGATGGGTGTTTCTGTCCATAGTTAGCTACCAGGACGTGTCGGGTTGGCTATATAACCGACAGATGATATCATCAGCCACTAGGACAGGCATGCATCATATGCATCTTTGTGACATTGTTTGGGTGTGCATATTGTATTTGGTTTGCCTTTGTGATTAACTGCTAATTGTTCTACTTGCTGTAACTGTTTGTTTGTGCTTGAACTTTCTATCTGTGTTTGCATCTGGGACTCTGTTGGATTATGGTGATTGGTTGATGGTTGGATTGTTTGGGCCTAGGGCCGTGGTTAGAATGAGATGAACCGATGGTTGATTTCAGCTTTGTGTTTCTGGTTTGGAATAAAATATGAAAGGCTATTTTGGTTCAGTTTAGATAAACCTTTTTGAAAGGCTTTTGATGTTTTGAAAATTGAACGGTTCCTCTTTCAAAAAAGATTTTCGACTTTACTTTTATTGTAAACCGTTGTTTTTGAAAAGAGGCATAAGACGGTTATTAATCACTGGTACGGTTTATCTTCATGTATCCTATTACAGTAATTTTCAAAAACCCTCTACTGAGAACCCTTTCGAGGATGATGTTCTCACCCCCCTACATTTTTCCCCTTTCAGGATATGGGCGCAGAAGTCATGAAGAGTTTATTTATTTGTTATTGAAATGCTCTGTATTGTGTTAGATTATTATTTTTGTACCCTCGCCTTTATCTTGATATATTCTGTAAGAGGGATAGGAATTGTATTGGGTAATGTTTGTAATATTATTTATATATATGTATGTTTATATGTATGTGTGTACTCTATGAGTTTTATAAGTTGTGTGGTATCTATGGATGTACGTTATCGAACAAAAGTAATTTTGGGTGCGGTATGGCGGTTTAAAGTTTTAAACAGGCTCATATTTTGGTATTAAATAGTATAAGTATCGTCGTAATGTCCGAGCTATCAGAGTTGCGCAGCCGGAAGCATGAGCTTTGGTAGTTAAGGTGTTACAAATGACATTAACAACAATGATGTTAAACTAACATCCCATTAATAATAAGCAGCAGTAAATGGTAAACAAGATTAGTAATCCAACACTTATAATGGAAAACAAAAATTAAACTAACTAAATAACTAAAAGAAATGGTGTTACATGGTGTTTGGTAGTGTCGAATGATGTTTGAAGGGTGGGAAGAAAAGAAGAGAAAAGAGAAGAAGGAAAGAAATGGAAAGAAGAGAAGAAAAGAAGGTGAGTGAAACAGGGCAATCCACGTGTGCGCGTCATGTGCGCGTAAGTGTGGATTGATGAAATGGAAGCGACGCGTATGCGTGTAGTACGTGTACGCATGCATGGCAAAGCAGAGAGTCGACGCGGACGCGCAAGGTACGCGTTCGCGTGCCCTGGGGCACAAATTTGGCACACTTCAGGCATAACTCTCGGGTGAATGTATGGATGGTGGGAAAAATTCAATCCACGCGTACGCGTACATGGCACGTCCGCGTGGATGGCGGAAATTGCTTGATTCACGCGTACGCGTGGAGTGCGCGTACGCGTGGGTGGTGCTCTGTTTTTCAAAATTTTTCTATGTTTTTGCACCAAACCAAGCATTCCAAACCTCCAAACAACAACTAAAACATCATAAAACCTTATTTAACCTACTAGACTACCAAACAAACTTAACAAATCAATCAAAATATGAGATTAAACCTAAAGTACCAACATTTACAAAAAGGAAAAGGGAGAAATATTACCATGGTGGGGTGTCTCCCACCTAGCACTTTTGTTTATTGTCCTTAAGTTGGACTTATGGGGAGCTCCTCTCAAGGTGGCTTGTGCTTGAAGCCATCTTGGAACATCCACCAATGCTTGGTTCTCCATTGTGCCTCAAGATTCCTTATCATTTGCACCAAGTGTTGATGGAGTTCTTCACAAGTTTGGAGCTCCCAAAATTGATTTTCTCCTTGTAATCCGGGGTTCCACACTTTGTTTTCACACCTATCTTGAAGTTGACTGTCATTATTAGCCCATCCGGGTGGTGAGCAAGGTGAATTCTCTATAAAGTGACTAACAATCCTTCTAGACCTATCTAGGTGAGCACTACTCCAACCTTTATATTTCATGTTTGATGCATCAACCATAATGAGCCTTGATTTGCAATGCCAACCACGAAACATCTTTCTTTTACGCTTAATCACACAAAGCATCCTAAGTTGGCCATCCATTTCAAGCAAGCCATATTTGAGTGGGATAATAAAGGTAATAGAAATGAATTTTACCCACTCAAATGTAGGAGTAGATGGTAACCTAGGCAAAGAAGCTCCTAAGGGTCTTGACAAAGCGTATTCAATTCCCATCCTCCTTTTTCTAAGGATCTCCACCTCTTCACAAGTTTTCTCAAATGTGATCCTTTGTTCCACAATATTATCTAAGCCTTTTCCCTTACTCAAGTCATAATTGGGAGGGTGAGAACAATTTACCTCCACAACGCTTTCAAACCCAACGGGAGAAGGTTCTTCATGCTCAAAGGATTCTTCACCACTAAGATTTGATGCTTGATCTTCATCACCAAGGGGACTCAATTCTTGCTCTATCCCATCCAAGGCTTCATATGGAATATGCCTTGGAAGGTGTGCACTTTCCTCCCTAGCATCAATTTCAATCATCTTGGAGGAGTTTTCTTCAATCCTAGACTCCCAAGGTGGTTCCGCATCTCCTAAGTCTTCAACCATCTCTTCCTCTTGTTCAATAATCTCTACCTCCTCCTCTTGTTGCATTTCTTGCTTTAACTCCTCTTCTTCACCTTGGAGCTTCAAGTTCACTCCCTCACTAAGCTCCTTGGTTGCTTCTCCACATTCTACAATGGAAGTGCCTTGATCGCATAGGCTTAGGCGGGATGAGACTATGTTGCCAATGGCTTCTAACATGATAGCCGTTTTTGCTCTTAAGTCCTCAAATTTCTTTTCATCCTCCTCGTGTTGCCTTAAGATGTGAGATTCAAGATCCCTTAATTCTAGCTTAAAGGCTTCATCGGGGGGTGATGGTGGAAGAGAGGGTTCATTATTTGAGGGAAAGGTATTATAGTCGGAAGGTGGTTCATTTAGGTAGAGTTGTGGTGGTTCAATATTTCCCATTCTTTCTATTTGTTGCACAACACACTCCATGGTTGCTTGAAATTGATCCAATGCTTCCTTGAGACGATCCCTTGACTCTTGTTCCTCTTAGATATCACGAGTAGGATCATATGACTCTTGGATTAAAGGACATGAGTATTCTTCCATAGGAGATTGTGATGGAAAGTAGAGTTCATCTTGTGGTTGAAAGTTTTCATGTATTGGAGGTGGTTCATCTTGGTAATAATATGGAGGCGGCGACTCTTGAAAATGTTGATGTTGGAGTAGTGGTGGCTCTATGTGTGGTTCATATGGCTCATATGATTATTGGTAGGATGGATATGGATTAGGGTCATATGAAGATGGTTGGTAAGAAGGGGCTTGTGAGTATGGTTGAGGGTTATGTTAGGGATATAGCTTATAGGCATATGGTGGTGGTTCTTTGAAAGTCACAAGGGGATTCACCATAGCCATTGGATTGATATGCATCATAGAATGGCTCTTCTTCATAGTGCATCGGTGGAGGTTGTTGCCATGAGGATTGATATATGCATATGGCTCCTCCCACCTTTGATTATTCCATTCTTGATACACATCTTCATTGTAGCCCTCATTTCCTACAACATAGTTAGAACCAAACTCATAGCCAAAGTGATTCATGATAGCAAGAGAAAATGAAAACAAAATCAAATAAAAAGCAAGAAAATTAAATCCTAAAACCAGCAAAAACTAACAAAGAAGCAAAAGATAAACCTATTTACAATATTCACATATATACAATAACCAATAACATAACACCATTGCAACTCCCCGGTAACAGCGCCATTTTGATGAACGAGACTTTTGTGTGGTCTAGAATTCCACTAATGAATTCTCGTTGTAAAGTATAGTTTCTAAACCAACAATAGTCCTTTCATACAAAAATTGTGTTTGTCACTAGTACAAACCCCTAAATTTATAAACCGAAGTATTGGAACCTCGGGTCATTCTCCCTAGGAATTGCAATAAAGTGTCTTGTTATTGGTCATGGGGTTATGTTTGGGGTTTTTTTTTTATAAGAGGCATGGAAGGTAAATGGCAATGCAAATAAACTAACAACTAGAAAGCTCTTGACAAGGAATGAGAATTAGAAGTCCTATCCTAGTTATCCTTCTTAATTGTGACCACAATTATCCATTGCTACCACTTAGTTAACCTCTAACCATGGAAGAAAGTCAAGTGGATGAATTAATTTGATTCCACAAGTCCTAGCCAACTCCCAAGGGAAAGACTAGCTTTAGTGGTATCCAAATCAATTAGCAACGTCTAATTATCAATCAACACGGGAATTAGATAACTCAAGCGTCACTAATTACTCTACCAAAGCCAAGAACACTAAAATCTACACTAAAATCCAACAAAGCATTTTATCAAACACTTGGAAGGCATAAAAGGAAAACATAGTAAATTGCAAGGAATGTAAATCTACACTACTCAATTGCAAGGAATTAAACAACAAAATCAAATCAACAATAAAGGAACATGAATCAT
Organism: Arachis ipaensis; assembly: GCF_000816755.2. Classification (NCBI taxonomy): domain Eukaryota; kingdom Viridiplantae; phylum Streptophyta; class Magnoliopsida; order Fabales; family Fabaceae; genus Arachis; species Arachis ipaensis. The sequence goes on from NC_029794.2 coordinate 92,758,290, forward strand.
AAATTGCATTGAATTGAAAATAGAAGAACAAAGATGCACCAACATAAAAGTAGGGAATTACATGCATTAAATGTAAAACTAGAAAAGGAAAAGGTAGAAGAAGAAGTATTGCCACTACAAGAAAAATCCGTATTTGTAACAAAAAAAATTGTTACAAAATGTCGAAATTTTGAAACAAAAGTTTTTTGTAACAAAAAAAGGGCCCGTTGCAGTAAGTCCCGTTACAAAAAGTTTTTGTAACGAAAAATGGAACTGTTACAATTCAATATGATATTTTGAAACAATTTTTTTGATACAAAAAACCAAAAGTCATTACAAAATTGGTAACAAATTTTGATCTTCAAGATATTTTTTGTGACAATCTATTTTTTCCTATCAAAAAATTTTGTTACAAAATATAACATGATTTTGTAACATTTTTTTTTCCTTTAGTTACAAAAGCAAATTAATTATTTTGTATCAAATTTTTTTAATACAAATTGCATGCATAATTTACTAAATTATTTTTTAAATTAACTAATATATTAACTATTTTAATAAGCAAGTCTACATTTATATAATATGTAAAAACATACATAATTCAAACATGCCTCATTTAGCTAAAATGGTTTTAAAACAAAATAGCATTAGTGAGTACATTGATTAGTTCTACAAGTTATATGTCTTGTATAAGTTCAACAAAAAGTTAAAAGTTCTAATATAGATAAGTGTCTCTATGAATCAAAATATGCTTCAACCCTCAAGATAGCATGTGGTCACCATTTCAGCACTCCTGTAAATAAGAAAAACCGAAACAAAAAATTAGATACAAAATATAACACTAATTATAACATTTTTCATTAAGGTTTATCCAAAATGATGCTAATCATCTATGTCAGCATAGCCTTTAATGTTGCTTGGTTTGTAGGACTCTTGCTACCAAGTAAAAGAAGGAATTTAAGTACTATAGATTAATAACTAATTAACTATAAGCATCAAAGACAACACAGAAATGAGTAATACCTAGTTACTGCAATATCATAGAAATGAGTAATACCTATTTTGTACGATATTGTAGCATACTCTGATAACTCTCAAGAAGGGTTCGCCATGCACTGAATAACACAAAATAAGGATCATTAATTATGCAAAAAGAATAAAGAAATATGTAAATAAATACATACGAACAAGAGAAAAAAGTGGCCTAGAGAACCATGGTGTGGTTTGAAAACTAGAGGACCGATATGATGATCAGGGTGACATAGCGAAAAAACTGAAAATAAAAGCATAATGCATGTGTTAAATTACATCACAATTAGTTGTGTAAACAACAATACTCTAAGCTTCTAGCTGAAATGAAGCAGTTCTGTATTGTCTCTATTGATGGAGTTTTTCTCCCTTTTCCTTAACACAACAGATTTGCATAATTTGTTTACCAGTCATGCCTAATCAAAGCACTCACAAGTCTCAATTCTCAATTTCAGTGTAATTGAATTCCATAGAAAGATGAGGAGATTTAACTTAAATGAAAAACTAATAGTGAAACAAATTTAAACAAATTTCGACAGCATTTCAGCAGCAATTTGGCATATTTCCCAAATTCACTCAATCAAATCAATATCCATATGAATACAATAACAATTAAACAAAATTCACATATTCATCCATATGAAATAAGCAACAAATAACTTAAGTTCACAATCTAAATTCATCATCATCATTGCACAAACTAAATTCACATAACAGCAGCAGTTCACAATTCGATTCAGAAAAGAAGAAAATCATTATCATCCAATCACAGATTCACAAAAATTCAAACAACATTCATGATCATTCAAAAAATAATTAACAAAAATTTATTCCAAACACATTCAAAACAGCAAAATTTTTCTAGACCTAATTCCTCTACAAACTATGTTCAGCCTACCTAACAACCTAGAATCCACTACAACATGCATATCTAACTAAGTCTAACTAAGCAAAATTAACATAATTAAATGAACTTAACATAATTTGTAACAAAATAACACGGGTTGTTACAAAATATTATCATGTTTTGTAACAACTTGTAATGTTGTTACAAAACATTATTCTTTTGTAACAATCACAAATTATTATTACAAAATACTATTTTTTGTAACAATTTTAAGTTTGATACAAATTTTTTGTTACAAATGTTCCATTTTCTTGTAGTGTGCAAAAGGAAGAGTAAATCAAAGCATGAATTAAACCTAGATCTAAGATGAAAATATCCTAAGAACCCTAATTCTAGAGAAAAGAGGGAGCTTCTCTCTCTAGAAACTAAACTACATGATGCTAAGGTACAAACAATTGCTCCCCCTTTGCTTGGACTTCAATTCTGCATGAAATACAGTTAGAAACAAATTGGAATTGGGCTTGGGCAGCTCAGAAATCACCCCCAGCATTTTTCCTTCAAGTGGGTCATGTAAGAGTATTAGCGCGTGTGCGCCATGTGCGCGTCGATTGGCAATTTCTTCATCCGTGCGGACGCGGCATGTACGCGTGTGTGTCCATGGGCGAGATCACTTTTGCGCGTGCGCGCCTTGTGCACGTGCGCGTCCTTTGATGCACTCCCAATCTTTGTTTCTTCATGCATTCTCCCCTTTGCATGCTTTTCTACTCATTCCTTCCATCCAATACTTGCCTTATAACATGAAATCACTTAACACCGACATCAAGGCATCGAATGGAATTAAAATGAATCAAAAATACCAATTTAGGGCCTAAAAAGCATGTTTTTACACTTAAGCAAAATTCAAGGGAGAATCACAAAACCATGCTATTTCATTGAATAAATGTGGAAAAAAGGTGATAAAATCCCCTAAAATAAGCACAAGATAAATCACGAAATCGGGGTTTATCAGTTGTCTTAGGCTATACGAGAAAATTGGCCAAGGTATGGTTTTGGTTTCTCATATTAATATGTAATGTCTTGTGAAAAGTTAGCCTAGATGACCAAAGGATAGAAATGAATGCATGAGTATAATTAATTGCTTAGTGCCTTGATGATAATTGTGAACTAGGTTGAGTATTGGTTTTTTTTTTAATATTGGGGATGGAAATAGAATGTCAAATGATGACTTAATGATGGTTGACAATTTGATAATAATGAATATGTGTAGATGATAGATTATTGATGATCTTGTTGATATAATTGTGAAGTTCGTGTATGAGACTTGTTTAAAATTTGAGGTATGATTGATGATGGAAGGGTGTAGAGTTGTGTTGTTGTAGTATTGTATGTGTTGGAGCTGACTTTGAGTGTAGGAAGATTGATATTGAATGGTGAGTTAATGAAAATAGAGGTTTGAGGATTTTTGGGTAAACATGATATTTGACCAAATTTTGGCGAGCCATAACCCATCTTCTGGACCCCAAATTGTTTCAAACTTGTTTCATAAGAAAATTGGGTTCGTGAATTCTACTCCGTTCGAAGAATGAATGAAAAATGTTTTAAAACGAAAAAGCTATGCGCGTCGGAATTTTGGAGTACAAAACTGAAAATTATGCAGCATTCAACATTTTTGCCAATTTACAAATCTTGTGTACGCGACCATTGCATGTGATGTGACCAACCTTTTTGGGTTTGGCATCTTGCGTACACGAGCAGTGGTTTTTGAAGGGTTGCGTACGCGTCCGCTTGCACGCGATGCAACCAACCTTTTCGGGTTGGGTATTGATAAACCACTATTTTATGATTTATCTTGTGCTTAATTGAGTGGTTTCATCAATTTTGCACACTTATTCATACGAATTGCATGGTTTTATAATTCCTTCCTAGTTTTATTTTATGGATGAAAACTTACTTCCTAAGCCTTTAATTTGTGTATTTTAATTCCCATTTATACCATTCGATGCCGTGATCTGTGTGTTCAGTGTTTCAGGCTTTATAAGGCATGAATGGCTTAGAGGATGGAGAGGAAGCTTGCAGAAATTGAAGGAGCACAAGAAATAAAGGAGACAACCAACGAGCATCGACGCGCACACATGGCTCACGTGTGCGCGCAATCTGGAGATTTTTAAAGTAACGCGAATAAATGTGGAAAAAAGGTGATAAAATCCCCTAAAATAAGCACAAGATAAATCACGAAATCGGGGTTTATCAGTTGTCTTAGGCTATACGAGAAAATTGGCCAAGGTATGGTTTTGGTTTCTCATATTAATATGTAATGTCTTGTGAAAAGTTAGCCTAGATGACCAAAGGATAGAAATGAATGCATGAGTATAATTAATTGCTTAGTGCCTTGATGATAATTGTGAACTAGGTTGAGTATTGGTTTTTTTTTTAATATTGGGGATGGAAATAGAATGTCAAATGATGACTTAATGATGGTTGACAATTTGATAATAATGAATATGTGTAGATGATAGATTATTGATGATCTTGTTGATATAATTGTGAAGTTCGTGTATGAGACTTGTTTAAAATTTGAGGTATGATTGATGATGGAAGGGTGTAGAGTTGTGTTGTTGTAGTATTGTATGTGTTGGAGCTGACTTTGAGTGTAGGAAGATTGATATTGAATGGTGAGTTAATGAAAATAGAGGTTTGAGGATTTTTGGGTAAACATGATATTTGACCAAATTTTGGCGAGCCATAACCCATCTTCTGGACCCCAAATTGTTTCAAACTTGTTTCATAAGAAAATTGGGTTCGTGAATTCTACTCCGTTCGAAGAATGAATGAAAAATGTTTTAAAACGAAAAAGCTATGCGCGTCGGAATTTTGGAGTACAAAACTGAAAATTATGCAGCATTCAACATTTTTGCCAATTTACAAATCTTGTGTACGCGACCATTGCATGTGATGTGACCAACCTTTTTGGGTTTGGCATCTTGCGTACACGAGCAGTGGTTTTTGAAGGGTTGCGTACGCGTCCGCTTGCACGCGATGCAACCAACCTTTTCGGGTTGGGTATTGATAAACCACTATTTTATGATTTATCTTGTGCTTAATTGAGTGGTTTCATCAATTTTGCACACTTATTCATACGAATTGCATGGTTTTATAATTCCTTCCTAGTTTTATTTTATGGATGAAAACTTACTTCCTAAGCCTTTAATTTGTGTATTTTAATTCCCATTTATACCATTCGATGCCGTGATCTGTGTGTTCAGTGTTTCAGGCTTTATAAGGCATGAATGGCTTAGAGGATGGAGAGGAAGCTTGCAGAAATTGAAGGAGCACAAGAAATAAAGGAGACAACCAACGAGCATCGACGCGCACACATGGCTCACGTGTGCGCGCAATCTGGAGATTTTTAAAGTAACGCGTGCGCGTACCTGACGCGTACGCGTGGATTGAAGTTCTGCTAGACGACGCGTGCGCGTGCTTGACGCGTACGCGTGACACGCAAAGTTGACCAGCAACGTGTGCACGTGCTTGACGCGTACGCGTGACATGTGCGTTCTGCAGAAAAAGTAGAAAACACTGGGGTGATTTTGAGCCGAGTTTGGACCCAGTTTCCGGCCCAAAAACACATACTAGAGCCAGGAAACGAGCAGAGACTCAACACAATTTCTCATTAGCATAGTTTTAGTTTTAGTTTTGAGAGAAATTACCCCTCCTCTAGGTTTTCTATACATTCACATATTTTTAGTTTTATGCTTTTGCTTTGGATATTGAGAAGAGCCATTACCTCCGTTGAAGTTATTATTTTAGTTATTTCTCTTATTCCTTTACTCTTCCATATCCTTAATCTTTGCTCAGAGTTACAATTGGATTATTTTTAGAATTTATTAATACAAAGGATTATTTTTACTTTTAATTAATTCTCAGTTATTGTTTATCATGTCTTCCTTTTATTCCCTTTTTAATTGTGTGCAAGTAATTTTCATGTCAATGGAGTAGACTCCCAACTTGACTTGGGGGTTGATTAAATGGAAACCCTAGAGTTGGAATGCTCAAGTGATTAGTTAACTGGAAGTTGTTGGCTAATTCTCTATTTACTAACGCTAGACCTTCCCAATGGAGAGGACTAGGATTTGCGAATAAGAGTTAGCTCAATCACTTGACTTTTTTTTTATTTAGTAAGGGTTAACTAAGTGAAAACAACAACCTTTTTATACTACACTTGAGAGAATTCCAACAAGGACAGAACTTCCAATTAATCATTCCCCCAGTCAAGGCTTTTTATTCTGAATATATAATTCTCTTTAAATTTTCATTGCGTTAATTTATAATTATTTATTTTCTATTATTCAACTCTAAAAAATTCTCAGAAAACTCCTGATTAATAAGATAGCACCGTTTTGTCAACTCGTTGGGAGACAAACTGGGATTCATACTCCCAGTATTTTTATTCTAATTTTGTGACACCCTTTCTAATTGATAAGCGGATTTTAGCTGGTTAAGACTGTAATTACAACGCTGTTCTTATATTATTGATTTCTTATTTGGCTGAATTCCGCCATCATTAATTTTTGGCGCCGTTGCCGGGGAGTTGCAATTGTGTGCTAAATTATTAGTTAGTGTACATATTTTTAATTTTCACGTATTTTATTTTATTTTATTACCATGATCTGTATGTTTCTTTCATTGAATGACGCGTTCGTTGCCTAATCCGAACTTAGCCGCATTTGATCCTAATATTGAAAGGACTATTTCAAGTATTAGGCGAGCTCGGTGTAGGTTAGCCTCTGAGGGTGGTGAAATGGTTATTATCAATTCACCAGTCTCATCTGAGGGCAAATCTGAAGCGCCATCTGAGGAAGAAACAAGCTCCTTTTCTACTAATTCGGTTGATTTACATACAGGTAATATGGAAGAGCCTAGGAGGATTACTCTCCAGGAAGCTGGAGCCCCAGACTTTACTCTGCAATCGTATCAAGTGTGTCACCCAAATCTAGCTGCAGATTTTGAACCGAAGACTGCACTAATCAACTTGATGCCCAAGTTTCATGGCTTACCTGCTCAGGAGCCTATCAAACACCTAAGGGATTTTCAGACAGCCTGTTCTACTGTTAGGTGTCATGGTGCAGATGAAACTTCTATACTGCTAACCGCCTTCTCGTTTTCTCTTGAAAGAAAGGCGAGGGAGTGGTACTACTCCCAACCTAAAGTGACTGTTACTAACTGGGATACGCTTAGGAGAAAATTCTTAGAAAAATACATTCCAGCTGAAGTTACAGATAGACTGAGGAAGGAGATTGCCTGTATTGTTCAAGGCGAATCAGAAACTCTCTATGAGTATTGGGAGCGTTTCAAGAACCTTCTGGACGCTTGCCCCCACCACATGATTGATAGGTTAGTGTTGATCAGCTACTTCACTTAAGTCATGAAGCCTCGGGATAAAACAACATTGGATGGTGCATGTAATGGTTCTCTGAAAAAGTACAAGACCACAGATGAGGCGTGGCAACTGATCAGCGACCTAGCTGAGTCCACGCAAAATCACTGGCACAGGAACAACCACCCCAAGGTTGTTGCAGAGGTTTCCTCTAGTAGTGAGACTACTGCTTTCACACAGGCTATATGTGAGATGACCTTCCTACTAAAACAGATACAGCTAAATCAACAACAACCTCAGTCTCCCTCACCACAACAAAGTCAACAGTTAGTTCCTCAAAGAGTATACGGAATATGTGCTGATTACACTCATTTCACTGATGAGTGCCCACAGTTCCAACAAGAGGACAACACCTTGGCAGCTACTCATAATTTTTATGACCGCCCGAATTAAGGATACAATCAACAAGGCGGCAACTACAACCAAGGTGGAAACCACAATCAAGGTTGGCATGACAACTCCAATCAAGGGTGGAGAGATAATTCCAACCAAGGATGGAGGGACAACTACAACAGATGAGGCAGAGACAACAATGGAAATCAAAGCTGGAACAACAACAACAGACAGCAGAATCAAAATCAGTCTTACAGAGCACCTAACCAAAGGCAGTCCCAAGCGCTTCAGAACAACCCACAGCAGGTCCCTCAAATCACTTACCCATCTTCATCTCCTAATGATGAGTTGCTTCACTCTCTTGAACAAACACAAACGACCATGGAAAACACACTTACTGGTCTGACTTCTGCTATACAAGCTCTCATCTCTCAGATAGGATCGTCGAGTACCTCCAATACTCAACTTTCAAGCTCCAATACAATTCCTTTTCAACCTATACCCAACCCCAAGGGTGGCATTAATGCCATCACTTTGAGGTCCGGAACCACACTACGAGAGAGGAATCATGAGGAGCCAAGCTCAAAGGAAAACATACAAGTTGAAGGCGTTGTGGAGGCAGAGGACACTGAAGAAGAGGATGTAGTACAAGACTTGGTTGAAGAAGAAGCAGCTTAGGAAATGAATGGAGCACCAAGGGATGCAGAAGCTGCAAGTGGCGCCATTCCTATCCCATTTCCACACCTTGCTAGGAAATCCAGAAAGCAGATGGAAATAGACATTAAAATGGTAGAAATATTCAAAAAGGTTGAGGTAACCATTCCACTTTTTGATGCCATTCATCAGGTACCTAAATATGCTAAATTTCTAAAGGATTTGTGCATGCATAAAGATAAATTACAGAATTTAGAAACTATTCCTCTAGGTAGTTCCATTTCCGCATTGGTAGGTGATATACCTGAAAAATATAGTGACCCAGGTCCATGCATGGTTACTATTACTATAGGTGGTGTGAAATTTTCTGAATGTATGTGTGATTTAGGAACGTGTGTTAGTATAATGCCATTGTCTGTATATGATGCTTTGAGGTTCCCTCCCTTAAAAAGGTCGGTAACTCGTTTTGTTTTAGCAGATAAAAGTATTATCTCTGTGGTTGGAATTGCTGAGGATGTGCTGGTGAGCATTAAGGGGCTCACATTTCCTATTGACTTCTATATTTTTGAAATGCCCCCTAATGACTCAGGAAGACCATCATCCATCCTGCTTGGAAGGCCATTCCTGAAGACTTTAAAATTCAAGTTGGATGCCTTCTTAGGAACTTACTCTTTTGAGATAGATGGCAGAGCAATGAACTTCAATCTGGATGAAGCCATGAAGCATCCCCCTGAAGATCATTCTATCTTCCAATGCGACATCATTAATAAGACGGTAGCTGTAGTTCAATAAGAGGAAGTAGAAGAGAGGCACATGGAGCAAGATGCAAGTGTGTGGACACCACCTGGACAAGATGAAGACACATTACAACCATCACTGGCTCCAGATGATCAAGTGCTTAGCCATGAGCAGAAATTGGAATTAAAGCCCCTTCCACCCTACCTCAAGTATGCTTACCTTGAGGATAATCAGAAGCTCCCAATTATCATTGCAAGAGAACTCACTTTCCAACAGGAGGACCAACTGCTCACTGTGCTGAGAAGACACAAGAAAGCAATTGGGTGGAGCTTGGCGGATATAGTAGGCATCGGTCCTCAAGTTTGTGAGCACAGAATATTTTTAGAAGAGGGAGCAAGGCCTGTCCGTCAGCCCCAAAGAAGACTGAATCCCACCATCTTAGTTGTCAAGAAAGAAGTGACCAGGCTACTTGAAGCAGATATCATTTACCCCATCTCAGATAGTGAATGGGTCAGTCCAATACAAGTGGTGCCCAAGAAGTCTGGAGTCACAACAGTAAAGAATGAGCATGGAGAGCTCCTGACAACTAGAGTGCAGAATTCATGGAGGGTTTGCATTGATTACAAGCGTCTCAACCAAGCTACTCGGAAGGATCATTACCCCTTGCAATTTATTGATCAGATGCTTGATCGCCTGTCAGGTAAATCACATTACTACTTTTTAGATGGTTATACAGGCTATTTTAAAATTCATATAGCTCCTGAAGATCAGAAAATGACTACTTTTACATGTCCCTTTGGAACGTATGCATACAAAAGGATGCCTTTTGGCTTATGTAATGCACCGGCTACTTTCCAAAGATGCATGATGAGTATCTTCTCAGATCTTATTGAGAACTGTATGGAAGTTTTCATGGATGATTTTAGTGTATATGGTGATTCATTTAGCCTTTGCCTGGATAGTTTAGCTAGAGTATTAGACAGGTGTGTTAGTTCAAACCTTGTTTTAAATTTTGAAAAATGTCACTTTATGGTAAAACAAGGTATTGTACTAGGACATGTTGTCTTTAATACTGGTATTTCTGTTGATCCAGCAAAGGTGGATATCATTTCTAGTTTACCTTACCCCTCCTCTGTGAGGGAAATCCGTTCGTTCCTTGGCCATGCAGGTTTCTGCAGGAGATTTATCAAGGACTTCAGTAAGGTAGCATTGCCTTTATCCAAACTGCTGCAGAAAGATGTTGAGTTCGAATTGAGTAAGGACTGCATGAATGCATTTGATCAGCTGAAGATCGCCTTAACTCAAGCCCCGATTGTGAGAGGACCAGACTGGAGCCAGCCATTTGAGATTATGTGTGATACCTCCAACCATGCAGTAGGAGCGGCGCTGGCTCAGCGCGAAGGTAAGGATCCTTTCGTAATTGCTTATGCTTCCAAAACCTTAGACGCTGCTCTGTCAAATTACACTACCACTGAAAAAGAGCTTCTGGCTATTGTTTTTACTTTGGATAAATTCCGAGCCTATTTACTTGGTACTAAGGTGGTAGTGTACTCAGACCATGTAGCTCTAAAATATTTATTAGCTGAAAAGGAGTCCAAACCAAGGTTAATACGTTGGATACTGTTGCTACAATAATTTGATTTAGAAATTAAGGATAGGAGTGGTAACTAGAATTTAGTGGCAGACCACTTGAGTCACCTTGAGCACATTAAGATTGACTCCACTCCTATCAATGATGCTTTTCTATTTGATAGCTTGCACGCAGTATCTGAAGTAGTTCCTTGGTATGCACCTGTAGCTAATTATCTAGTTAGCCATACTTTCCCTCCTAATTTTACTAAGCATCAAAGGGACAAGCTGAAAAGCGAGTCTAAATATTATATATGGGATGACCCATATTTATGGAGGTGTGGTGCTCACCAGGTAATTAGAAGTTGTGTGTCCCAATCATAATTCCAGTCCATTTTAGAGGCCTACCACTCTTCTGAGAGTAGAGGACATTTTGGCCCTCAAAGAACAGCTAGAAAAATTTTAGACTGTGGATTCTGGTGGTCTACTCTTTTTAAAGATGCTACTACCTTCTGTAAATCCGTCCCCCATGCCAAATGTTTGGGAATATATCCAAGAGGGATGAGATGCCCCAACAGATTATGCTTTTCTGTGAAATTTTTGATGTTTGGGGCATTGACTTCATGGGTCCATTTCCAAACTCTTGTGGTTATCTTTATATACTGTTAGCTGTGGATTATGTTTCTAAATGGGTGAAAGCAATTCCTACCCGCACTGATGATGCTAACACTATTATCTCCTTTGTTAGAAACCATATTATCTGTCACCTTGGATCAACACGAGCAATCGTGAGTGATCAAGGCACTCACTTTTGTAACAGGAGACTAGCAGGACTACTAAAGAAGTATGGGATCGTTCACGAAGTGGCAATAGCTTAGCATCCCCAGACCAATGGGCAAGCAGAGGTGTCTAATAGAGAAATAAAGCGCATTCTAGAGAAGATAGTAAAGCCCCATAGGAAGGACTGGAGCACCAGACTTGTTGATGCACTCTGGGCGTACCGGACAGCGTACAAGACACCCATTGGGATGAGTCCTTTCCGCTTAGTGTACGGAAAGGCTTGCCACCTGATGAATGAAAGATTGATGGTTTAGAATTCACAATAAATTCTCGTTGCAAGTATAGTTTCTAAACCAAGCCATAATCCTTTCATATAAAAACTTGTTTGTAACTTAAGCAAACCCAATAAAATTGATAACCGAAGTATTGAAATCTTGGGTCGTTTCTCAAGGAATTGCAGGGAAGTATGATTTATTATTGGTTATGGAAAAAAGTATATTTTTGGATTTTTGAATTAAGGAACAAGGAAATAAATTAGCAATAAAGTAAATTAATTATCATGAAAACCATTGCAAGGTATAAGAACTGGAAATCCCATCCTAGTTATCCTTATCAGGTGTGATGAGAATTGTTTATTGCTCCCACTTAGTTAACCCTTACTAAATAAAGGAAAGTCAAGTGGACTAATCAATTTGATTCCTCAAGTCCTAGTCAACTCCTGTGGAAAGACTAGCTTTAGAGGGATCCAAATCAATCAGCAAATTCCAATTTTCAATCAACAGCTGAGTTTGATGACTCAAGTGTCACCAATTACTCAACCAAAGCAAAGGGGGGAAAATCTAAATTATTTATATCATAAATAAAAGAAAGCAATCATAAATCTGAAATACCTCAATATGTATTAAATAAGAAAATCAAT
>NC_029794.2:92779106-92793585 GCF_000816755.2 Arachis ipaensis
ATTGATGGTTTAGAATTCACAATAAATTCTCGTTGCAAGTATAGTTTCTAAACCAAGCCATAATCCTTTCATATAAAAACTTGTTTGTAACTTAAGCAAACCCAATAAAATTGATAACCGAAGTATTGAAATCTTGGGTCGTTTCTCAAGGAATTGCAGGGAAGTATGATTTATTATTGGTTATGGAAAAAAGTATATTTTTGGATTTTTGAATTAAGGAACAAGGAAATAAATTAGCAATAAAGTAAATTAATTATCATGAAAACCATTGCAAGGTATAAGAACTGGAAATCCCATCCTAGTTATCCTTATCAGGTGTGATGAGAATTGTTTATTGCTCCCACTTAGTTAACCCTTACTAAATAAAGGAAAGTCAAGTGGACTAATCAATTTGATTCCTCAAGTCCTAGTCAACTCCTGTGGAAAGACTAGCTTTAGAGGGATCCAAATCAATCAGCAAATTCCAATTTTCAATCAACAGCTGAGTTTGATAACTCAAGTGTCACCAATTACTCAACCAAAGCAAAGGGGGGAAAATCTAAATTATTTATATCATAAATAAAAGAAAGCAATCATAAATCTGAAATACCTCAATATGTATTAAATAAGAAAATCAATTCTAACATGGAATTTATAAATCAAATTGGGAAAATAAACAAACTAAAGTAATAGAATAAATAAAAGTAGAAGAGAACATAAATTAAAGGAACATTGAACCTGGAATGAAGAAACAATCCTAAAGCTAAGAGAAATCCTAAATCATAAAACCTAAGAGAGAGGAGAGAGCCTCTCTCTCTCTAAAACTACATCTAAAACCTAAAATTGTGAATAATGAATGTTGTATTGAATGAATGGATTCCCCCACTTTATAGCCTCTAATCTGTGTTTTCTGGGCCAAAAACTGGGTCAAAAACAGCTCAGAAATTGCCCCCAGCGATTTCTGGTACATCCAGCATGTGGCAAAGTCATGCGTGAGCGTCGTCCACGTGTTCGCGCGGATTGAGTTTTTGCCAGGTCACTCGTGTGCGTGATCCATGCGTGCGCATCGTCTATCTTCAAGGCAGCTATGATAAATTATATATTTTTGTGAAGCCCCAGATGTTAGCTTTCCAATGCAACTGGAACCGCCTCATTTGGACCTTTGTAGCTCAAGTTATGACCATTTGAGTGCGAAGAGGTCAGGCTGGACAACTTAGCAATTTCTTCAACTTCTTGTATTCCTTCCACTTTTGCATGCTTCCTTCCCATCCTCTAAGCCATTCCTTCCCTGTAATCCCTGAAATCACTTAACTCACATATCACGGCATTGAATGGTAATAAGAGAGGATTAATATTAGCAAATATAAGGCCAAAGAAGCATGTTTTCAATCATAGCACAAAATCAGGAAGGAAAACGTAAAATCATGCAAATCATATGAATAAGTAGGTAAATAATTGATAAAAACCACTCAATTGAGCACAAGATAAATCATAAAATAGTGGTTTATCACCACCTTCCAGTGGAGGTGGAACACAAGGCTTTCTGGGCTGTGGGGGAATGCAACATGAGATTTGAGAAAGCTGGTACTGAAAGGAAGCTGCAACTGGCAGAACTGGAGACCCTTCGACTCGAAGCTTATGATAACTCCAAATTATACAAAGAGAAGTTGAAGGTTGTGCATGACAAACATATCAAGAGAAGAGAGTTCAGACCAGGATATCTGGTTCTCCTTTACAACTCCAGGCTGAGACTCATGCCAAGAAAGCTGAGATCCAGATGGGAAGGTCCCTATAGAGTGGAGAAAGCAGAGCCATATGGAGTCTTCCACTTGAGTCACCCTTCAAGTTCCAATTTCATCAAGGTTAATGGACATTGCTTAAAGCTTTATCATGGTGAGAAGATGAAGGAACACAAAGAGCTAGAGGTCTTCCTATTGGAAGATCCATCAACAGAAGCAGAATGAGCCTGAAGACCGTCCAACTTAAGGACGTTAAAGCAAAGTGCTAGGTGGGAGACAACTCACCATGGTATGATCGTTCTTTTCTCTTTTCTTAGTTTCATTTAGTGACTCTTCTCATGATTTTTGCATATAGTCTACATTTGCATCTGCATTCTGTTTAAAAAAAAAAGCAAAGCGTGGCAGAAAGTTGCGTGGGAGTAATGCAGAAAGTGTGCTGATGCCAGGGCATTTTGGCCAGTTTCACTGACCTTTTCTTTACTGTTTTAAGGTAGTTTCATGCATTTTCTTAGTTAATAAGCAAGTTTTGGGTAGATAATCACTTACATCTTGATTCAAGCAAACATTGTGAATTTCATGTAATTTTATGAGAATTATGCATGAATTGAATGACAAATTGGATAATGCATGTCTCATAACTTAGATTAGAGCTTTGATGCACTTTATTTGCTTGATTTCAGGACAAAGAAAGCAAGGAAGAGCCACATTAGCAGCCACGTTAATCTAATTAACGTGACCACTAACGTGGAATGGGAATAAACTTGCAACGTTAATGAGAAAAGTGATTGCCAATAATGCCTTTGAAACCATCATGGCCCACGTTAATTGCCACGTTAACTACATTAACATGGTAGTTAATGTGGAGAGAAAGGGAGCTCCAGCGTTAGTGGTAAAAGTGAATACCACTAACGCTCCAAATTGGTAATTAGCCATGTTAAGAGTCACGTTAACTCAGTTAACGTGAACTCTAACGTGGAAAGGAAAGACAATGCCAACGTTAGTGACACTCACCTTTGTCACTAACGTTGGACTAAGCCCAATTGGCCACGTTAAGAGTCACGTTAACTACATTAACGTGAACTCTAACGTGGGAGGAGCAAGGAATCGCCAACGTTAGTGTTCATACCCTGGGTCGAGCTGTCTAACCCGGGATGTTTAGCGACATGGCAACCGACCTCTTCAGGTCTGACTAATCCGATCTCTTCTTAAAGAGATCGGCCAAATCAACAGGAAAGCCCAATAAAGGGCCCGGATAGAGGAACACGACCCAAATCCAAAGGCAATCCAAGCCTATAGAGATAAAGGCGGTTTCCTCGAAGATAAGCTGACTTCACTCAAAATAAGATAAGATAAAACCTGCTTAATACCCATGCTAACTTAAGCATCGGAGTCTCTTGCAGGTACCCCCACCCTCCGGTGACGAAGGAATCAGCAGTGCAGCCAGCCAACTAGTCGGACACCATCGCTTCGGCACCGACCAGTACAGAAGATCTCGACCGAGATCGACCTCCAGTTTCAGGTAACCCTCAGAACATTGGCGCCGTTGCCGGGGAACCTGGAAGTCATCCCACCACCATGGCGGACAGCCATGACAACGACCACGATTCAGATCTAGAAAACAGAACGCCGCACAAAAACGCGGACACCACACTGAAAGACACCCCGGAATCCAACGGAGACAAAAATTCATCAAATCCGGGAGCAATAGAGGTGCTTCAAGATCGCTTGAAACAACTTGAAAAAGAAACCCAACAACAACGAGAAATCGGAAAGGATCTACAAAGAGAGGCACGGCGACGTCGAGAATTGGAAGAAAAACTACAGCAATTAGAAGCCGATCTCAAATCGAAAACTCCTCGGACTACTCCTGAGGAAAATTCACGCAAAGAACAAGATCCATTCACCAGGGAAATCATGAAAACCAAAATTCCAAAAGACTTCAAACTCCCGGATATGATTTTGTACGACGGCACCACAGATCCCAACCATCATCTCAGCAATTTCAGAAGCAGAATGTACCTTACCGACGCCTCAGATGTCGTTTGCTGCAAAGCCTTTCCAACAACCCTCACGAAGACAGCGATCAGATGGTTTGACAACTTACCTCCAAAGTCCATTTCAAACTTTGACGACCTAGCCAAAAAGTTCCTGGCCAGATTCTCCATCCAGAAGGATAAGTCCAAGCACGCACCCAGTTTACTAGGGATCAAGCAAGGAGATTAGGAGAGTCTCCGCAACTACATGAAAAGGTTCAACAAAACATGCATGGACATACAAAGTTTACCAACAGAGGCCACCATCATGGGACTCATCAATGGCCTACGAGAGGGACCTTTTAGCCAATCTATATCAAAGAAGTACCCCACCTCCTTAGACGAAGTACAGGAGCGAGCAGAAAAATACATCAACATGGAAGAGAATGCTCGGCTGGGAGAAACCTCAAAATCCGGGGCCTCCTACCGAGACAAAGACAAGGAATCCAAAAGGAAAGAAGATCGACAAGGGGAGAAAATAAAAAAATACCATAATTACACTCCTCTCAGAGTATCCCTGGTCGATGTATACAAAGAGGTCTACCATACAGAGAAAATTCCCCCAGCACAGCCGCTCAAAGGCAAAAGAAGAGGAGGAAACCGGAAGGAATATTGTGAATACCACCGAGTTCGAGGGTACTCCACCAATGAGTGCTTCGACTTAAAGAATATCATAGAAAAATTGGTGAGAGAAGGAAGATTAGATCGCTTTCTGGCTACCCGAGATGACGACCAAAGAAAGAGACGAAGGGACGAAGATGACGGACAAGCTGAGCGATCACCTCGGACACCAGAAAGACACGTCCACATGATACACGGGAGATTCACAGGAGGCGGGATCTCCAAATCATCCCAAAAAAGATATCTCAAAGAAGTATATAATGTCGAGGGAAAGGAAGAAGCACCCGACATCCCTGCGATAACATTCACTAAAAGAGGACGCATCTGGCATCATCTCGGGACACGACGACCCCATGGTCATCACTATCATACTGGCAAACGCCAATCTACACCGCACATTAGTAGATCAAGGGAGTTCTGCCGACATCTTATTCAAAACAGCCTTCGACAAACTCGGCTTAGATGAAAAGGAGCTTAGAGCATACCCGAATAGTCTGTTCGGACTAGAAGATACCCCGGTACAACCACTAGGATACGTATCGCTACACACGACCTTCGGAAAAGGGAACCAATCCAGGACCCTCAAGATAGACTACATCATGGTCGACGTAAGTTCAGCCTACAATGCCCTAATAGGTCGAACAATACTCAATCAACTCGGTGTAATAGTCTCAACTCCACATCTATGCATGAAATTCCCAAATACAGAAGGGATAGCCACGGTAAAAGCAGATCAAAAGATGGCACGCCGCTGTTATAACGAAAGTCTAAACCTCAGAGGCAGAGGAGAAGAGTTTCATACAATTGAGCTTGGCGGAGTTCAGCAACGAGAAGAACTCGGTCCGCAGCCGGAAGGCAAGATAGAGAAGGTTCAAATCGGAGACACTTCGGACAAAACAACTAATATCGGAACGATCCTAAGAGGAGACTCAAAAGAATTATTGATACAATTCTTACGCGATAATATCGATCTCTTCACATGGAAAGCCGCAGATATGCCAGGTATATACCCCAAGCTAATGTGCCACAAGTTGGCGGTATATCCGGGATCTCGGCCGGTGCAGCAGAAACGAAGAAAACTTGGGCCAGAGCGATCCCAAGTGGTGGAAGAGTAAGTATAGGCACTACTGGAGGTAGGATTCATAAGAGAAGTCAAGTATCCATTATGGCTAGCCAACGTCGTCTTGGTGAAAAAATCAAATGGGAAGTGGCGAATGTGCACCGATTACACCGATCTCAACAAAGCCTACCCAAAAGATCCTTACCCACTCCCAAGTATCGACGCTCTGGTAGATGCTTCCTCCGGATATAGATACCTCTCGTTTATGGATGCATACTCGGGATACAACCAAATCCCCATGTATCCACCAGATCAAGAAAAGACCTCGTTTTTAACGCCAAAAGCAAATTACTGCTACATCGTAATGCCCTTCGGTCTCAAGAACGCAGGAGCTACTTATCAAAGGCTGATGAATAAAGTCTTCTCAGACCACATTGGAAAGATCATGGAAGTCTACGTGGACGACATGTTGATAAAGACACAAAGCGAAGGTACATTATTGTCCGACCTGGCTCAAGTGTTCGGCACCATAAGGAAGTACGACATGCGACTTAATCCAGCAAAATGCACCTTTGCGGTAGAAGCAGGCAAATTCCTAGGTTTCATGCTCACACAAAGAGGAATTGAAGCAAACCCGGATAAATGCCAAGCCATACTCAACATGAAGAGCCCGACCTGTGTCAAAGAAGTGCAGCAACTCAACGGGAGATTGGCCGCCCTATCCAGATTCTTAGCAGGGGCAGCGATAAGATCCCTCCCCTTCTATGCTACTTTAAGGAAGGGAAAACAGTTCGAATGGACAACAGAATGCGAACAAGCCTTCCAAGACTTCAAGGAATTCTTAGGACGACCGCCTATCTTATCTCGACCACGAGAAGGAGAACCACTCGTACTATATCTCGCAGTAGGAAGCCGGTCAATAGCCTCAGCGCTAGTCAGAGAAGACGAAAGTGGGCAACAACCCGTCTACTTCATTAGCAAAGCACTACAAGGATCCGAGCTGAACTACCAGAAAATAGAAAAGTTTGCCTATACTCTCATTCTAACATCTCGACGACTTCGCCCGTACTTCCAGGCTCACACCATTAAGGTTCGAACCAACCAGCCCATAAAGGAAATATTGCAGAAAACAGATTTAGCAGGCAGAATTTTACAATGGGCAGTCGAGTTATCAGAATTTGACCTCCAATATGAAGCTCGGATGGCCATTAAATCACAGTACCTAGCCAATTTTATCGCAGAATTCACAGATGCCTTGGAGACCCCCATAGAATAGAATCTCTACGTGGACGATTCTTCAAATAAGATTGGAAGCGACGCAGGCATGATAATAGAAAGCAACCAAGGAACCCAAGTTGAGCTCTCCCTCAAGTTCGGATTCCCGGCCTCAAACAACCAGGCGGAATACGAAGCGTTATTAGTTGGTTTGAAGCTGGCTACAGAGGTTGGAGCTAAAAAACTCAACATTTACAGCGATTCACAAGTAGTCACCTCGCAGATAACAGGGAGCTATCAAGCCAAAGATCCCACCATGAAAAAGTATTTGGATAAAACCAAGGAACAACTCGGACAACTCGGGGAATATAAAATCTACCACATACCCCACGAGCAAAATGCCCGAGCTGACGCACTCTCAAAATTAGCCAGCACCAAACGAGGGGGAAACAATAGAAGCCTCATCCAGGAAATGCTATAGAACCCGTCAATATCGGAAGCAGAAAAAATCCTAGCCATCACAAGTCAGGACCAAGGATGGATGACCCCCATAATTAACTACCTCAAAGCAGAGACGCTCCCCACGGAGGAAAAAGAGGCGAAAAGATTAAAAAGGAAGGCACAGTACTACACTATTATAAACAACATCCTGTACAAAAGAGGGATCTCAATATCACTACTTAAATGCGTGCCGACCAACAACACAAAGGAAGTGTTAGAAGAAATACACGGCGGCATGTGTGGCAATCATCTCGGAGGACGAGCTCTTGCCAAAAAAGTACTTTGAGCGGGATTTTATTGGCCAACCCTACAAAAGGAAGCTATAGAATTTGTAAAGACATGTCCACCATGTCAAAAACATGCCAACTTCCACATCATCCCGCCAGAAGAGCTCATCAGTGTAACCTCGCCCTGGCCATTTGCAAAATGGGGACTTGATCTTCTCGGACCCTTTCCCCAGGGATCAGGACAAGTAAAATTCCTTATAGTCGGAGTAGACTATTTTACAAAATGGATTGAGGCAGAGCCCCTAGCCAGCGCCACCGCTCAAAGAAGTCGGAAATTCCTATACAGGAACATTGTCACGAGGTTCGGGGTTCCATACTCCATAACCACAGACAATGACACTCAATTCACAGACGCAGGCTTCAGGAGACTAGTAGCCGACTTCAATATAAAGCACCAGTTCACCTCCGTCGAACACCCTCAAGCCAATGGACAGGCCGAAGCTGCCAACAAAGTCATATTGGTAGGGCTAAAACGGAGACTACAAGATGCAAAGGGAGCTTGGGCCGAAGAACTTCCGCAAGTCCTATGGGCATATCGAACGACGCCACACTCCACGATAAATGAATCACCCTTTCGACTAGCATACGTAGTGGAGGCAATGATCCCAGTAGGGATCGAGGAAGGGTCACCCAGAGTAGTCCACTACAATGAAAAGGCCAACTCTCAACTTCAGAAGGAAGAACTCGACCTACTACCTGAAATTCAGGAAAGAGCTCGGATCAGGGAAGAAGCACTAAAACGTCAAATGGCTTCCAGATATAATCAAAAGGTAGTGCCAAGAAGTTTCACGGAGAACGACCTCATCCTAATCCGAAATGATATTGGAACAACTCGACCAGGAGAAGGAAAGTTGGCAGCAAACTGGAAAGGACCCTACCGAGTTGTAAAAGTACTCGGAAAGGGCTACTACAGACTGTCCGAACTCGATGGACGATAGCTCCCCAGATCATGGCACGCCTACAACCTAAGAAGGTACTACAGCTAGAAAAGTAAAAGATCTCACCATTGGATGCACTCTTTTTCCTGAAAAGGTTTTTTAATGAGGCACCAAGTTGAGACTCAAACACTATTCGACATAAAGGGATGAAAAATTCCCACATGTACATATTTGCACTTTCCTTTGAATAAATATATACTAGATATACTACAAGATTTCAAGACGCATTAATATGAAGTATTCATCATCCGATTATAAAGCAACAGATCGGCAGAAAGTGAAAAAAAATTTCACTACACGATCACGATAAAGATAACCGTCTGATAAAGGTGAAAATGCGATTCACCCAAAGGACGATCTAGAGATGACAACCACTTTCTACAAATCGGCAAAGATGAACACAGAATAATGTAAGAAGTTATCGAAAATGATCTAAAAAAGAACCTGACGAGGTCTTACGGATTGCTAAAATAATAACTTAAAGATTGGCCGACATTAAGAAGTCGGACCAAGTCAACCCAAGTTATAAGTAAACCCTGGAAAGAGGTCTGGCCAACCCTATTAAAGAGGATTACTTTAACTTAGAAGGGCCCGACATAACAAAGTCAGCCCAAAACTAAAAAGTTATACAAGTAGTCCCTAAAAGAGACCTGACACAGGTCAAAAAAAGAGGACTACAAAAATAACTTAAAGGGGACCGACATAACGAAGTCGGACCCCTACTACTAAAAAGTTATCTGCAAAAATAACTTAAAGGGGACCGACATAACGAAGTCGGACCCCTACTACTAAAAAGTTATTTGCAAAAATAACTTAAAGGAGACCGACATAACGAAGTCGGACTCCTACTACTAAGAAGTTATAAAAGTAATCCCTGAAAGAGACCTGATGAAGGTCCAAAAAAGAGGACTACAAAAATAACTTAATGGAGACCGACATGACGAAGTTGGACTCCTGCTACTAAAAAGCTATAAAAGCAAATTCTGAAAGAGATCGGACGAAGATCCAAGAAAGAGGATTACAAAACAACTTGGAGGACCAACTTGAAGAAATCGGTCATAAATCGTCAGAAATACGAGCAAGAGCGAGAAAACCGAAAAATAAGTCGGACCCACATACCCATAACCTCAAAAGATCCAAGTTACAAACAATAAAGCAAAACCAAAGAGGACGAGCAACAGGGTTCCAACATCCTCAGAAAACAAAAAGATACCAAGTTAAGTGCAAAAGCATGATATAATCTTCAAAGTTATAAAGCTTCAGAGGCCACCAAAATCCACCTCAAAAGCTGGAAAGTTACTTTTGTTGGTCAAAACAAAAAAGTTGCTAAGCAAGCAACGAGAAAGTACCAGCAGTTAACAAAACATAAAGAGTTTAAAAAAGCCCACAAGCCGGGCCAACTACGTAATATCCAGAATAAATGGGCTAAGGGTCAGAAGACTTTCTAGCAACATCAGTCCGAGGAGACGGAGGACAAGTCTGGAGAGGAACAGCATCTATAGTACCATCATCCCGATTTAAGATCTGACAGTCAGGATCGGAAGCGGGAGGGCCGACCTCGGCAGGAACAGCAGAAATTGACACCTTGGCAGAGGACACAGGGGGAGGTTCAACATCATCATCATCCTCATCATCAGGGACAATCTTGCCATCCTTGACGACGTTATCTAGGCTAAAGAGGGTCAGGTCAGCCTCGGGAGCAATAACCCGAACTTGTTCCCTCAGGTTCTCATAGGCAGCAGTTACACTACCAACGAGATGACCTTGGAGTTCGGAGTAATTAGCTCGGGCATTCTCCAACTCCTCCCTCAGGTGCAACACCTCCCGGTAAGATGTCACATAACTATCCTTATGTCTTATAGCCGTGTCCTCGGCCACCCTCAAAGAAGCCGCCAAAGAGATGGAACTCGCCTTCTCATTCTCCAAATCTTTTTCCAACTTAGCCACCTTCACTTCAAGCTCCTCCTTCAAACCTTTCATCCGATCAAACTCCTGTTTGGCCTCTTCCATAAAAGCTTTAGTGGCATGGAGAGGAAGACTTTGAGCAGTTCGATATAGGGCCACTCCCATGTGGGCCATCTTGATACTACTCCGAGTTATATAATCAAAATAATGAAGAAGCGACACGTCGTCCATGGGGAGGACACCATAAGGGCCGATTTGTTGATCTACAAACTCGACCGCATCAAAGTTAGGAGCATCAAGGTTGAAAGGTTCAATTGTCTTTTGCTTCTTACTAGGAGGAGCACCAGAAGCTGCAGCAGAAGATTGTGGAGGATCAACCAGATGAACCCGAGGAATAGGAATTGCTTTCCTCAGTCCGGGAGAACTCAGCACAGGAGGCATCACTAGAACCTGAGAAGATCTCTCTCCGACCGCCTTGGCCGAGATGTTTAGAGCAGCAGTTGCCTTCTTTGCCTTCTTGTAGGCCTTAATAGAATCATTATTTTTCGATATCTCTGAAAATACAGAATCAACCACAAAAGACAAGTTACAACATAGGAGGAAAAAAGCTCAGAAGCAAGTATAAAAATAAGTCAGACAGTACCCAAAGCAGTTTGAGCCAAAGATGGATCACTCAAGAATCTCTTCGTATCCAGATGGGGAAGTTTCCCCCACAGATCTTCAAGAACAACTACAAAGGCCCGCTCAACCTCACTAAGCATCTCCCATGTATAACGTGGCACTCTCACATTCTTTTGCCACTCTAGAGGAAAAGCGGGCTCATTATTTTCATCAAGAAAAAAGGGGCGGACCCCCTCGACAGCACGAACTCGAAAGAAATAGTTCTTAAAATCTTTAAACGACTCATCATACATGGCAAAAACTTTATGCCCCTGGGCCGATCTGAAAGAGACCCAGAAAGCTATCTTTTTGGAGGAACCTCCGAGCTTGGCCAAGACGAAAAGATAAAGGAAAAGAGTTTCAGAAGGTGTTATGCCTAACTCTTGGCAAAGCAGTTGAAATATTTTGATAAAACCCCAAGAATTCGGGTGAAGCTGGGACGGAGCAATGTTACATGACCACAACAGGTCGGTTTCAAAAGCAGTAAAAGGAAAAGTAACGTTTAATTGGCTAAAGAAGTATTCATAATCATAGAAGAAGGGATGCTCCCCCTCGATGGAAGTCAGAAAACAAACTCTCTCATCAGAATCAGGGGCAACAAGCTCATAATCTCCCTCACGAGCACTGTTACCACAAATCCTATGGCGCTTCCTCAGCTCTGTGCAAAATTCAGCATCCACAACAGAAACACACAACATGACAAGGGAGTCCAGCCAATCGGACATCCCCTCGGGAACTCTGGAAGACATCTCTACAATGTTATTGCGAGAAGACATGAGGCCAACTAATCCTACAAGTAAGAAAAGAAGATGGGATTACTAAAAATATCTCGGACAAGGGAGAAAATAACTCAATACGATACAGGCGAACACACAGAAAAGGAAAACCCCAAGATGAGAAACCAAAGTCCTGGGGCATCCTTTGAAGGCAATAATAAAGCAAGGTTTCTAGTAAAAATCTACTTTTCGCACTCCAGCATCTCTCAAAACAAGAAAAGAAGGCTTCAAACAGCAAGCATTTTCCATCAGAATAAAACACGAAAGTCTTCAAAAATATTGCTTTACAGAAACCATCCCCAAACATCAAGTACACCAAGAAGAAACCATCAAAAATGCAAACTTTTTGGAATTAGGCAAAGCAACCGTCAAATAAAGCAAGAAACAGATACGAATTCTTCTGGATAAACAGTATCAGAACAGAAACAACAAAGAACATGCAAAGCATTAAAGCAAAAGCAAAAAAGGATCATGCAGAAGATAAAGAAAACTCCCAGAAACGCACATTTCAACAACAACAGGACACAATGAAAACAGAAAGATCCAAACTTTTCTCTAAAGGAGGATCAAAATTAAAACCACATCACAAAAACAAAAGCAAAGCACGAAACGGGACTAACCTGGAGGCGAAAGAAGCTTCGAGGAGAAAAATGGAGGTGCAGAAACGGAAGCTGTCCAGAAAACCACCGAGCGACGCCGCAACGCAAGAAAAGCAGAAATATGGGCGAAAGGCAGAGAGCGAGAGAACAAAGGAAGAAATTGCGGCGATGTTACGAAAAGAGTGAAGGAGAGAAACCGTTTCTGGGTTTTCAAAAATCAAAATAAAGAGCCAAAGGGAAATGGGGCAATTAATGTTAAAATTAATGAAAACATTAAACCCTCGCACGTTCCCAAAGCGCCGATATAAAAGCGCGCGCTTTTAGAGGAAAAACGTTCTACATTCAAAAAGCTCTACAAAAGAAAGGAATCGACAAAAGTGCTCGAGTTCGGCTTCGCTATAAGGAGTTCAAAATCAAAAAACTCGACCTCAAAGCAGAAGACCGAGCTCAAGCAGGGGCACTGTTCATACCTTGGGTCGAGCTGTCTAACCCGGGATGTTTAGCGACATGGCGACTGACCTCTTCAGGTCCGACTAATCCGATCTCTTCTTAAAGAGATCGGCCAAATCAATAGGAAAGCCCAATAAAGGGCCCGGATAGAGGAACACGACCCAAATCCAAAGGCAATCCAAGCCTATAGAGATAAAGGCGGTTCCCTCGAAGATAAGCTGATTTCACTCAAAATAAGATAAGATAAGACCTGATAGCTAACTTATCTTATCAGAAAGGTCAGCCTACACCACTATAAATACACTGGAGCACCCAGGTATAACTCATACTCTGATTCTACTAAAAACCTGCTTAATACCCGTGCTAACTTAAGCATCGGAGTCTCTTGCAGGTACCCCTACCCTCTGATGACGAAGGAATCAGCAGTGCAGCCAGCCAACTAGTCAGACACCATCGCTCCGGCCGCTCCCCGTCGGCCGGACACGTCGGCACTGACCAGTACAGAAGATCTTGCCCGAGATCGACCTCTAGTTTCAGGTAACTCTCGAAACAGTTAGTGACACTCACCTTTGTCACTAACGTTGGACTAAGCCACTATGAGCCACGTTAGTTGCCACATTAATTGCATTAACGTGGAAGCTAACGTGGAGGAAAGAAATGATGAGCCAATGTTAGTGACACTCACCTTTGTCACTAACATTAGAGATGGCAATCACCACCATGTTAGTGGCAACGTTAAGACAATTAACGTGAGGCACTAACGTGAGAAGAGGCGTTTGGAGCGTTAGTGACAAAGGTAAGTGTCACTAACGTGGACTCTAACGTGAGAAAAGGGGGGTTAAGAGCAACGTTATTGGCAAAGGTAAACGCTAATAACGCTTGCGATGGACCAAGAGGCAACGTTAGTGGTCACGTAAGTGCCATTAACGTTGAAGTTAACGTGAACCATCTTGGGCTAGGAACATTAGTGAAAAAGGTGATTGTCACTAACATTCTCGAACCCACATTTTCACTTAACGTTAACGCCACTAACATCCTAGCTAAAGTCCATGCCTACTTCACACTTTCTCTGCAAGTAAAGCTGAGCCCACTGAAAATTCCAAACTGCTTCAACTCAAGATCCAAAGGCCCATATCCAAGACTTGAAGAGCCAACTAGAAGATCAGAAGAGTAGTATATATAGGAGTAGTTTTGAACTAGAGAAGAGCTTTTGGATTGAGAGAACCACTCTCTGTAAAATTTTACTTTCTTTGCAACTTCTAGTTTTACTTTCAGAATGTATTTTCCATCTTTGCTTTCCATTCCCAGAGCTATAAACAACTAAACCCATTTCATTGGGTTAGGGAGCTTTGTTGTAATTTGATGGATCAATAATAGTTTTCATTATTCTTCTTCTTTCTTAATAATAGTTTTCTTCTTATTTCTTTTCTCTTGATTTTACTAGAAAGCTTTCAATCTTCATCCAATTGGGTAGTTATCTTGGAAAAGAAGAAAGAAGCTATTGGATCTCTTCGGAACCTTGGAAGAGGAATGAAGAGATCATGCTAGAAATGCTTTCTCATGTTGGACCAAATTGGGGTTTGGATGGATATAGTGACATATAATCCTAGTAACATTTTGATTTGGGAATACATGTGGTATAATCAGTGACCATACTTCATCTCTTCTCATGAGCAATTAGACCAAGGAATTGGCTATTGATCAAGATTTGAGAGA
>NC_029794.2:92806713-92809578 GCF_000816755.2 Arachis ipaensis
CTCAAGATCCAAAGGCCCATATCCAAGACTTGAAGAGCCAACTAGAAGATCAGAAGAGTAGTATATATAGGAGTAGTTTTGAACTAGAGAAGAGCTTTTGGATTGAGAGAACCACTCTCTGTAAAATTTTACTTTCTTTGCAACTTCTAGTTTTACTTTCAGAATGTATTTTCCATCTTTGCTTTCCATTCCCAGAGCTATAAACAACTAAACCCATTTCATTGGGTTAGGGAGCTTTGTTGTAATTTGATGGATCAATAATAGTTTTCATTATTCTTCTTATTTCTTTTCTCTTGATTTTACTAGAAAGCTTTCAATCTTCATCCAATTGGGTAGTTATCTTGGAAAAGAAGCTATTCATACTTGGATCTTTTCGGAACCTTGGAAGAGGAATGAAGAGATCATGCTAGAAATGCTTTCTCATGTTGGACCAAATTGGGGTTTGGATGGATATAGTGACATATAATCCTACCAACATTTTGATTTGGGAATACATGCGGTATAATCAGTGACCACACTTCATCTCTTCTCATGAGCAATTAGACCAAGGAATTGGCTATTGATCAAGATTTGAGAGATTAATTACCAAGGAATTGGAATTCAATCACTTAAGATTGCCAAGGAGATCAATGAATGCATTGATTGAGGAAGAGATGAAAATGAACTTGATCCGGAGAATGCAACATCTCCTGAGTCCAATGAATTTCCCATTTCTGATCTTACCCATTCTCTTTATTTTCTGCCATTTACTTTTATGCTGAATTCCCTATTCCCCATTTAAGATTTTGCAATTTATTTTCTATCATTTATATTCAGTTCTTTATTTCAGCATTTACAATTCCTGCTATTTACTTTCCCACCATTTAATTTTCTGCAACTCTCAAATCAACTTCTGCTTAGCTCAACTAGAACATTCCTCCGATTAAAAATGCTTGACGAATCAATCCTTATGGGATTCGACCTCACTCTATTGTGAGTTTTTACTTGACGACAATTCGGTATAGTTGCCGAGGGAAATTTGTTGAGAGACAAGTTTTCGTGCATCAAGTTTATGGCACCGTTGCCGGGGATTGATTTTGTATCAACAATGATTAAATTAGTGGATAACAAGATTGAGCATTTTTCTTTTGTTTGATTTAATTTCTGTTTGAGTGATTTACTTTCAGTTTTAGTTGTTTTCTTCCCTTTACCCCTACCCGTTTGTGGTGTTCTCTTATTTGTTACAATTCAGTTAACTAACCTACTAACTATTTGATATATTGCATCACTCACACTAACAGCATTTCTGACAAGAATACTTCCTGCATTTATCTCTTTCTTGCTTGTGCTTTGTTGGTTGTATGACAGGTAGAAGAAGCGGGGCTTCAACTTCCTTTGATTCTGAACCTGAGAGAACCTTCCTTAGACTAAGGAGGAAAATAAGAGGAAAGAGAGTCGTTAGTGCTGAGAAAGAGGAGGAGTATTTTGAACCAAACATGGATGAGAATATGGAGAACCATCATGAAGAAGAGGCTCACAACCATGGCAGAGAAGGACCAGTGCATCATGCTGGACAAGAAAGAAGAGTTCTAGGCTCTTATATCAATCCAAACCCAGGAAACTGTAGAAGTAGCATCCAAAAGCCAACCATACATGCCAATAACTTTGAACTAAAGCCACAGCTCATCACCCTTGTTCAGAACAACTGTTCATTCGGAAGAAGTGTCCAAGAAGATCCCAATAAACATCTCACCATATTCCTGAAGATATGTGATACTGTGAAGTCTAATGGTATTCATCCTGACACCTACAGACTGCATCTGTTTCCCTTCTCACTCAAGGACAAAGCATCTAAATGGCTGGAATCCTTTCCGAAGGAGAGTTTAACAACCTGGGAAGATGTGGTGAACAAATTCTTGGCAAGATTCTATCCTCCTCAAAGAATCAACAGGAGAGCTGAGGTACAAACCTTCAGGCAACAAGATGGTGAAACTCTCTATGAAGCATAGGAGAGGTTTAAGGACTTGGCAAGAAGGTGCCCGCCAGATATGTTCAATGAATGGGTGCAGTTACACATTTTCTATGAAGGTCTTTCTTATGAATCAAAGAAGTTAGTAGACCACTCATCTGGGAGATCTCTGAACAAGAAGAAGACCGTTGAAGAAGCCATGGATGTCATTGAGACTGTAGCTGAGAATGATTACTTCTATGCTTCTGAAAGAGGCAATACTAGAGGAGTGATGGAGTTAAACAACGTGGATGCACTGCTGGCCCAGAACAAGATGATCACCAAGCAGCTGGCCGATCTTACCAAGAAGATGGAGAGGAACCAAGTAGCAGCAGTCACCACCTCATCAGCAACCCAAGAAGGAGTGAATGCAGAAGCAGAGGGTGAGCAGGAACAAGCCAACTACATTGGAAACTTGCTTAGGCAGACCCATGATCCATACTCCAAAACTTACAATCCTGGTTGGAGGAACCACCCAAACTTTGGGTGGAGAAATCAACAAGATCAAGGCCAAGATCAGAGACATCACAACCCCAACAACAATGCAGCTCACCAACATTTCACACAGAGATCATATCAGCACCCACCTAACAACACCTCTCAACATCCATATCAAAACCAAAATGGCCATTCTCATCCCTCCAACTCCAACTTACCATCATCCGAAGATAGACTCTCAAGGATTGAGACCCTACTTGAACGAATATGCAAAGAAGTCCAGGACAGTAAAATGTTCCGAGAGGAAGTGCGGTCCAATATGTAGAATCAAGATGCTGCCATCAAGAAACTTGAGACACAAATTGGCTACCTATTCAAGCAAATTCCCAGCCATAACCTGTGCAGCAACACCGATCCAAACCCAAGAGAGGAATGTCAGG
>NC_029794.2:92812245-92848725 GCF_000816755.2 Arachis ipaensis
AATCACCACCTCATCAGCAACCCAAGAAGGAGTGAATGCAGAAGTAGAGAGTGAGCAGGAACAAGCCAACTACATTGGAAACTTGCTTAGGCAGACCCATGATCCATACTCCAAAACTTACAATCCTGGTTGGAGGAACCACCCAAACTTTGGGTGGAGAAATCAACAAGATCAAGGCCAAGATCAGAGACGCCACAACCCCAACAACAATGCAGCTCACCAACATTCCACACAGAGATCATATCAACACTCACCTAACAACACATCTCAACATCCATACCAAAGCCAAAATGGCCCTTCTCATCCCTCCAATCCCAACTTACCATCATCCGAAGATAGACTCTCAAGGATTGAGACCCTACTTGAACGAATATGCAAAGAAGTCCAGGACAGTAAAATGTTCCGAGAGGAAGTGCGGTCCAATATGTAGAATCAAGATGCTGCCATCAAGAAACTTGAGACACAAATTGGCTACCTATTCAAGCAAATTCCCAGCCATAACCTGTGCAGCAGCACCGATCTAAACCCAATAGAGGAATGTCAGGCTATCACCTTCAGAAGTGGGAAGGAATTGAAGGAAATTCCCAAGAAATCACAAGAGAAGAACTCAAATGAGGGGGAAAAAGAATGAGATGAAGTCCAAATTCCCATTCCCAGTTCACAGCAAAAAGGAGAAATACTGAAGCCAGACGTCCCAAAAGCTCCAAACCCTCAGCAATTGAAAAAGAAGGGGGATGACAACCAATTCTTAAGATTTCTGGAAATATTCAAGAAACTACAAATCAACATACCCTTTGCTGAAGCAATGGAGCAAATGCCGCTCTATGCCAAGTTTTTAAAGGAATTAATGACCAAGAAGAGAAGCTGGAAGAGCAATGAGACTGTGATACTAACCGAAGAATGTAGTGCCATCATTCAGCACAAACTACCCCAGAAATTGAAGGATCCTGGGAGCTTTCAGATCCCTTGTATTATAGGGAAAATCACAGTGGAGAAGGCTCCGTGTGACTTAGGAGCCAGCATAAATCTGATGTCAGTAGCTATGATGAGAAAAATGAGGATTGAGGAGACTAAGCCAACAAAAATGGCCCTACAACTGGCAGACTGATCATTCAAGTTTCCTCATGGCATAGTAGAAGATTTGCTGGTGAAAGTAGGAGATTTTATCTTCCCAGCAGACTTTGTAGTGCTGGACATGAAGGAGGAAGCCAAGGCCTCCATCATCCTGGGAAGACCGTTCTTGGCCACTGCTGGAGCTATCATTGATGTCCAAAAAGGTGAACTTACCCTGAGATTACACAATGAAAAGATGACATTCAATGTGTTCAAGACCATGAGTTACCCACCAGAACCATTGGGCGAATGTATGAGGTTGGATTCACTGGAAGACGCAGTACAAGAGATTTTTGAAGAAGAAGAACTTGAAGGGTTAACAGAGGAGGAATCAACATCTAGCGAAGAGGCTGCAATAGCAGAGATTCATATACAGGGTGCACCAAAGGAAGAGAATGAAAAAAAAGAAGCACCCAAACTTGAACTCAAAGCACTGCCACCCACTCTCAAATATGCATACTTAGGAGAGAATGAAAGTTACCCAGTGATCATAAATTCAGCCCTCACCCAAGATCAAGAGGATGAACTACTCCAAGTATTGCGAAAGCATAAGGATGCCATTGGATGGACCCTCGATGACCTGAAAGGAATCAGTTCGGCCATATGCATGCATAAGATACTGTTGGAAGATGATGTCAAACCATCCATTTAACCCCAAAGGAGGCTGAATCCAGTCATGAAGGAAGTGGTACAGAGAGAAGTCATGAAGTTATTGCAGGGAGGGGTGACCTACCCGATCTCAGACAGCCCATGGGTCAGCCCCGTGCAAGTTGTCCCAAAAAAAGGAGGAATCACTGTAGTCCCCAATGAGAAGAACGAACTAATCCCTACAAGGACCGTCACAGGATGGCAGATGTGCATAGACTACAGAAAACTCAATGAAGCTACAAGAAAAGATCATTTCCCCCTTTCTTTCATGGATCAGATGCTGGAAAGACTTGCAGGATATTACTGTTTTCTCGATGGTTATTCAGGATATAACCAAATAGTGGTTGATCCAAGAGACCAAGAGAAAACCTCATTCACTTGCCCATATGGAGTGTTTGCCTACAGGCGCATGCCATTTGGGCTATGTAATGCACCTGCAACTTTCCAACGCTGCATGCTCTCCATTTTCTCAGATATGATAGAAAAATTCATTGAAGTCTTTATGGATGACTTTTCGGTATTCGGAGATTCCTTCCCTAATTGCCTAAATCACTTGGCCCTGGTATTAAAAAGATGTCAAGAGACCAACTTGGTCTTGAACTGGGAGAAATGTCACTTTATGGTAACAGGAGGAATAGTTCTTGGCCATAAGGTTTCTAACCAAGGCATTAAGGTAGACAGAGCTAAGGTAGAACTCATTGAAAAATTACCCCCACCAAGTGATGTCAAGACAATTAGGAGCTTTTTAGGGCATGCTGGCTTTTACAGAAGGTTTATTAAAGATTTTTCAAAGATAGCCAAGCCCTTAAGCAATCTCCTTGTGTCTGATACACCATTTGTCTTTGATGAAAAATGCATGCTAGCATTCGAAAACTTGAAAAAGAGGCTTATCATTTTCCCACCTGATTGGAACTTACCATTTGAACTAATGTGTGATGCATCTGATTTTGCAGTTGGGGCAGTGTTAGGACAAAGGAAAGATAACTTGGTCCATGTGATATACTATGCCAGCAAAGTCTTCAATGACACTCAAAGAAATTATACCACTACTGAAAAAGAGTTGCTGGCAATAGTTTTTGCATTTGACAAGTTTAGATTGTACCTCATTGGTGCCAGAGTGATCGTTTTCACAGATCACACAGCACTTAAATATTTGTTTGCCAAGCAAGAATCAAAACCAAGACTAATAAGATGGATCTTGTTGTTGTAGGAATTCAATATTGAAATTAGAGACAAGAAAGGAGTGGAGAACAAAGTAGTAGATCACCTATCCAGAATCCCTCATGATAAAGAAGGATCACATGATACAAGTGTAAACGAGTTCTTCCCAGATGAACAGTTGATGACGGTTCACAGAGCACCCTGGTTTGCAGATATTGCCAATTTCAAGGCAACTGGGCCTTTACCTCCAGAAATCAACAAACATAAAAAAAGAAATCTCATCAATGACGCGAAGTATTTTGTTTGGGATGAACCATACCTATTCAAGAAGTGTTTAGATGGAATCCTTAGAAGATGTATTTCAGAAGAAGAGGGAAGAAAGTTCTTACGGAACTGCCATGGCTCGTGCTATGGAGGTCACTTTGGAGGGGAAAGAACTGCAGCCAAGGTGTTGCAAAGCGGATTCTTTTGGCCCACCCTTTTCAAGGATGCCAAGAAAGTAGCAAAGAGCTGCAATGAATGCCAAAGCGCTGGAAACCTACCCAAAAGAAATGAGATGCCACAGAATTTCATCTTAGAACTGGAACTGTTTGATGTATGGGGAATCAATTTCATGGGACCATTTCCAACCTTATATTCAAACAAGTATATCCTAGTAGCAGTGGATTACATTTCCAAGTGGGTAGAGGCCATTGCAACCCCAACAAATGATAACAAGGTGGTCATGAACTTCCTCAGAAAGAACATCTTTAGCCGGTTCGGAGTCCCACGAGCGCTCATCAGTGATGGAGGGAGCCATTTTTGTAACAGGCCACTAGAAGCTCTTCTCCTACGGTACGGGGTAAAGCACAAGGTTGCCATACCTTATCACCCCCAAACAAGTGGGAAAACCGAGATATCTAACAGAGAGTTAAAAAGGATTCTAGAAAAGACTGTAGGAGCATCAAGAAAGGACTGGTTGAAGAAGCTAGATGATGCTCTTTGGGCATACAGAACGGCATTCAAAACACCAATCAGGATGTCCCCATATCAACTGGTGTATGGAAAAGCCTGTCATTTACCATTGGAGCTTGAACACAAAGCCCTCTGGGCTCTCAAGCTACTAAATTTTGATAGCATTGCCGCTGGTGAAAAAAGAGTCATGCAGCTGCAGGAAATTGAGGAGTTCAGATCTCAAGCCTATGAAAATGCCAAGATCTATAAAGAAAAGGCAAAGAGAAGACATGACCTCAATCTGACACCTAGGAGTTTCGAAAAGGGACAGCAAGTGCTCCTCTACAACTCCAAATTGAGACTCTTCCAGGAAAACTCAAATCAAGGTGGTCTGGACCCTTTCTTGTTAGAAAGGTCTCGCCGTATGGACACATAGAAATCATGGAGGAAAGCTCAAGGAGGACTTTCACTGTGAACGGACAAAGGCTCAAGCATTACATGGGCAATATGGGGGAAAGCCCCAAAGTGAAATATCATCTCAACTGATAGAGAAATCGTCGAGCTAGTGACGCTAAAAGAGTGCTTCGTTGGGAGGCAACCTAACCTAAGGTAGTTTCCTTTTCATGATCATTTCAATAAAAGTTACATGTAGTTTACCCTGTATTGCGAGGAGCTAAGTTTGGTGTTGCACACCAAAACAATCCAAGAGTGAATGTGTAATTCTAAGTTTGGTGTTCCACCAAAGATTTCAATTAGAACCACATTACACCTCTTCAATGGCAAGTTGCTAGCCCCAACCAATCAGGAAAACCACTTAACAATAGTTTAGTTTCTATTCCATAGTCATTTTATTAATAAAAGCACATGAGGTTCTCTGCATGTATTCAATCTGTGCATTGGGCAAGGAACTAAGTTTGGTGTTCACACACCAAATTGAGTTCAGAAATTCACAAGCATACATGCATGCTAACTATTCCTCAAGTGCTTGGAGAACAAGCAACTTCCAATAACTTTGTAGGGATTCAATCAATCTTCTGGAAAAATAGTGCACCATCATCCAAGGAGGCGAGGAAGGATGCAGAAGCTATGGATGATGACAACAAAGGGATAGTTGGAAGGCACCACCAAAAGGTTGTATTGTTATTTGATTCCATATGCTTGGAAATGCTCAAATTGGAAGTCTGAATGTGCCCCTGATTAATAGTTACTCTTTAGCTTAAATCACTAGAATTTAATGTTTGTTTTCCTTGCTTTTGTCATATGCTTGCTAGTCTAATGTCACTACTGCATTCTCACCTTGCTCACTTGTATGCTTGTCCCTTCAAGTCAAATAAAAAGAGATATTATGAAAGACCAGAGTGATGTTCAATCTGTGGAGTAAGTTCTTAAGCTTGTGGGGTAGTAATTACTTAGCTAAGTTGGTTCACCAACAAGGTAGGAAGGCAACTATCTGTCCTGAATCATATGCTTGAAACACACCCCATGAGACTAGCTAATTAACAAGATCCCAATAAGAAAAGGGAAAAGAAAAATGAAAGTTGAGAAATAAAGAAAAAGAGTAAGAAATAAGGCTAGGCACCAAGGGTTGAATCTTAAGGCATGTGTCTGTGGTGCTCCTGTGCAAAGGATATACTTGGATGAATAAGCTCTCAGGGGTGCCTTATCACTTGGTAACTTGGGTTAACTAACCCGGGATTATTAGCTGAAAGTCTACTATCAAAAGTAACCTTTGCTACAGAACACTTAGTAACCCAAAGAGGTGCTGGACACCAAGGTTTCAAGAATAAAAATAACAAACCATGTGCCTGTGGTGTGAATGTATGGGGGAAAGAGACTTGAGAGAGTAAGTCCTTAGGGGTGTCTTAACACCTAGCACCTTGAACCAACTGGTTTGGGAGTGCTGGCTGAAAGCTTATATTAAAGAGTCGCCCCCTTACAGAGCACCTAGTCTAAAGAACACAATCAAACCCTGAAAAGACAAAGGGATCAATAAATAAAAGTCTCATAGGGTGCAATCAAGTGAGTATTCCGGGGCATGGTAAAGGTCTGAAAGCTAATGAAGGAATGAACCTAAGTTGCTATGCATGAAACCCCATAAAACCTAGGACATGACTTCCACAATAATGACTCATTTCTCATATCATTTCATTCATCATTCTAATGTTTCAGTACTTGCTTAGGGACAAGCAAGCTTTAAGTTTGGTGTTGTGATGCCAGGGCATTTTGGCCAGTTTCACTGACCTTTTCTTTACTGTTTTAGGGTAGTTTCATACATTTTCTTAGTTAATAAGCAAGTTTTGGGTAGATAATTACTTACATCTTGATTCAAGCAAACATTGTGAATTTCATGTGAGTAAAAGTGAATACCACTAACGCTCCAAATTGGCAATTAGCCACGTTAAGAGTCACGTTAACTCAGTTAACGTGAACTCTAACATGGAAAGGAAAGACAATGCCAACGTTAGTGACACTCACCTTTGTCACTAAAGTTGGACTAAGCCCAATTGGCCACGTTAAGAGTCACGTTAACTACAGTAACGCGAACTCTAACGTGGGAGGAGCAAGGAATCGCCAACGTTAGTGACACTCACCTTTGTCACTAACGTTAGACTAAGCCACTATGAGCCACGTTAGTTGCCACGTTAATTGCATTAACGTGGAAGCTAACGTGGAGGAAAGAAATGATGAGCCAACGTTAGTGACACTCACCTTTGTCACTAACGTTGGAGATGGCAATCACCACCACGTTTGTGGCCACGTTAAGACAATTAACGTGAGGCACAAACGTGAGAAGGGGCGTTTGGAGCGTTAGTGACAAAGGTATGTGTCACTAACGCTCTCGAGGCTAAGGCATGCCCACGTTAAGAGCCACGTTAGTTATACTAACGTGGACTCTAACGTGAGAAAAGGGGGGCTAAGAGCAATGTTATTGGCAAAGGTAAACGCCAATAACGCTTGCGATGGACCAAGAGGCAACGTTAGTGGTCACGTTAGTGCCACTAACATTGAAGTTAACGTGAACCATCTTGGGCTAGGAACGTTAGTGAAAAAGGTGATTGTCACTAACGTTCTCAAACCCACATTTTTACTTAACGTTAACGCCACAAACATCCTAGCTAAAGTCCATGCCTACTTCACACTTTCTCTGCAAGTAAAGCTGAGCCCACTGAAGATTCCAAAATGCTTCAACTCAGGATCCAAAGGCCCATATCCAAGACTTGAAGAGCCAACTAGAAGATCAGAAGAGTAGTATATATAGGAGTAGTTTTGAACTAGAGAAGAGCTTTTGGATTGAGAGAACCACTCTCTGTAAAATTTTACTTTCTTTGCAACTTCTAGTTTTACTTTCAGAATGTATTTTCCATCTTTGCTTTCCATTCCCAGAGCTATGAACAACTAAACCCATTTCATTCGGTTAGGGAGCTTTGTTGTAATTTGATGGATCAATAATAGTTTTCATTATTCTTCTTCTTTCTTTTCTCTTGATTTTACTAGAAAGCTTTCAATCTTCATCCAATTGGATAGTTGTCTTGGAAAAGAAGCTATTCATACTTGGATCTCTATTCTCTTTATTTTCTGCCATTTACTTTTATGCTGAATTCCCCATTTCCCATTTAAGATTCTGCAATTTATTTTCTGTCATTTATATTCAGTTCTTTATTTCAACATTTACAATTCCTGCTATTTACTTTCCCGCCATTTAATTTTCTGCAACTCTCAAATCAACTTCTGCTTAGCTCAACTAGAACATTCCTCCGATTAAAGTTGCTTGACCAATCAATTCCTGTGGGATTCGACCTCACTCTATTGTGAGTTTTTACTTGACGACAATTCGGTATACTTGCCGAGGGAAATTTGTTGAGAGACAAGTTTCCGTGCATCATGTGCCAATCGCACAAACATCACCATGCACACGCGTCCTTCACGTGTGCGCATCAATTGAATATTTGGCACATCATGCGTACGCGTTAAAGATGCGCACGCGTGACCTAGGAAAATTGACGTCAAAGGGTGTCAGGCCGAAAGTTGTGTTGGCCTGGTGCGGGAACTGTGCCCAAGGCACTAAGTCACTCATGCGTACGCGTGCACGTCATTTTCAAATTTTACACATTCACGCGTACGCGTCAATGACGCACACGCGTCGTTTAACATTTTGGCACACA
Organism: Arachis ipaensis; assembly: GCF_000816755.2. Lineage (NCBI taxonomy): Eukaryota > Viridiplantae > Streptophyta > Magnoliopsida > Fabales > Fabaceae > Arachis > Arachis ipaensis. Next base: position 92,820,264 of record NC_029794.2, read on the forward strand.
CCCCGAGGCAAACAGAGAGTTGTGCGTGCGCAAGGCTACCTTCGCGCGAGTAGCACAAACACGGTCACGCGTACGCGACGCCTTCCCGCAAGGCTACCTGTGGGTGGTTTAGGGTTTAGGGTTTAGGGTTTAGCGTGATCGACGCCTACGCGTCGCCTTCCAATTTACGCGACTCACGCGTACGCGTGGAGTACGCGTGCACGTCACTAGCGCAACACCACCAGATCCCTGCGCCGCCACTTTTCTTATCTTTTCTTTTCTAATCCTAATTTCTTTCTTCTTTCTTCTTTCTTCTTTCTTTCCCTTCTTTCTTTCTTTATTCTTTTCTTTCTCTTCCCCCTTCCATCATATTTTCTTCACCTCACATTCTCCATTAAATCTCTTTATCACCTTCTTCTCAAGGTTCTTTCTTTCTATTTTCTTTCTTCTCTTCTTATTATTTATTTATTTTTTCATTATTTTAGTTGGTGTTAGAAATCTAATTGTGTGATTGTTTTCTTCCATAGTTGCTTGTGGATTATTAAGGAATTGTTTGACAATTATCACTAATTATTTTTGGGTTACTTGCATGTTCAAATTTAATACTTTCAATACCATATTTACCATGCATACTAAGTGTTTGTAAAAAAGCCCGTATGGCATTGTGCATTTTTTCTTCTATCCTTCTTCTCTAATGCCTATTTTTCACAAAACTATTCCAATATTTTATTAATTGAATATAATTGTTAATACAAACGTGATTGGTAGTCTGTTACGAGTGATAATATATTTTAACTATTGATGCTTGATCTATGCTACTCATGCCTTTGCCGGCATGATAATAAACATCTTGCATCTACTTGCCATAACATGCACTTGCTATATTTCCATTGATGAACTTATCACACATAGTCGCGACCATGTGTTAACGACGTCCTTCTTTACCGTGACATTGTTATCACTTGTACTGTCCTCCTTCTTGCTTTAACCCTTGGCTTTACACGTTACTTTCCTTTTCCCTTTTCAGGATGGCCACCAAGAAGGGTAAAGAGAAAGCTGCTCCCAAACCACCGGCAAGGAGAGGAACAAAAAGAGCACTAGCTGAAGAACCATCCTCAACATCAGTCAAGCCATCCACAAAGCGAGTCAAGAGGATCATTAAGGTCGATGAAAAAGAGAAAGCCTTTCCAGCAAGGGACACTGCGCGGTTCACTAACCGCTACTGTGAGCAGATGTTCCCCATCCTGGCTGAGCAGAACTACAACAATGAGCACCTACTCATCCTCCCTACCCACATCATTGAGTTTGTAAAGCCCCGTATTAAGCGCAGACAATGGAGATTCTTACGGAGACAGCCACGGCAGGTTAACTTTTCATGGGTAGTTGAATTCTACTCCAATTTCTACATGCCAACCCTATAGTCTGTCTATATCCGTCAGAAGCAAGTCCCTATTTCCGAAGAGGTCATTCAGCGAGCTTTAGATCTCCCCCCTGCTGCAGAAGGATTGAACGCATACCAAGAAGCCTCTTTCAAATGCCAGACATACCAATTTGACTGGGACGCCTGACGAACTGATTTCTATCAGTAAAGAATTTTCACAATTATTATCGCGTTGTAAGTATAGCTTCTAAACCAACAGAAAATCCTTTCGTACTAAAGTTTTGTTTGTCACTTAAGCAAACCCAATAAAATTGATAACCGAGTATTTAAACCTCGGGTCGTCTTCTCAAGGAATTGCAGGGAGGTATGATTTATTATTGGTTATGGAAAAAGATATATTTTTGGGTTTATAATGTATAAGATCAAAAGCAAGAATAGTAAATGGCAAGAAAGTAAATTGTAAGGAATTAATTTAAATAAATAATAAAACTCTTGGCAAGGTATAAGAACTGGAAGTCCTATCCTAGTTATCCTTATCAATTGTGATGAGAATTGGATTTTTCTCCCACCTTGTTAACCTCTAACTATGAAGGTAAGTTAAGTGGACTAATTAGCTTGATCCTCAAGTCCTAGTCAATCCCTGTGGGAAAACTAGCTTAGAGCGATCTAGATCAATTAGTAATCTGCCAATTTCAACCACTGCTTTATTTGATAACTCAAGCACCACCAATTACTTAACCAGAGCCAAAAGGGAAGAGAATCTACTCGAATGAAAATAATTTGGACAAATCGAAAGCATTCATAGCATAAATAAAACAATCTTATAACTGAAATACCTCAAATTATATTAAATAGAATATTCAAATCTAACATGAAAAAGTTCATAAATTAAATTAGAAAAATAAATAAAAGGAATATTAAACCTGTAATTGAAGAAGATGAAATCCTAATTCCTTTAAGAGGAATCCTAATCCTAAATCATAAGAGAGAGGAGAGAACCTCTCTCTAAAAACTACATCTAAATTATGAAAAGTGAATTATGAGCTGATCATGAATGGATGCATTCCCCCACTTTATAACCTCTAATCTGTGCTTTCTGGACTTGGATCTGGGCCAAAAAGGGTTTCAGAAATCGCTAGGGGCGTTTTCTGCAGTTTCTGGTGCGTGGCATCTGACACGCGTCCGCGTGGGTCACGCGGTCGCGTCATCTGGAGTTTTCCTTGTCACGCGTTTGCTTCGGTCGTGCGTCCGCGTCATCTGTGTTCTGCTCAGGGCACGCGTCCGCGTCAGTCACGCGTTAACGTTAGGATTTTTGCCAGTAAAGAATTTTATAAAAACAGTCGCGTTGTAGGTATAGTTTCTAAACCAACAGAAATCCCTTCGTACAAACGTTTTGGTTGTCACAAGTAACAAACCCCTAAATAAATTGATAACCGAAGTATTTAAACCTCGGGTCGTCTTCTAAAGGAACTGCAGGGAAGTATGTTCTTATTATCGGTTATGGAGATTGTAAATCGGGGTTTTGAAGATGAGGAGCAAGTAATTTAAATTGCAATTGAAATAAGTAAAAGACTGTAAAGTAAATAAATAACTATAGAATAAACTTTTGGCAAGGTATGAGAAATTAGAAGTCCTATCCTAGTTATCCTTATCAATGATGATGAAGATTGAATCTTAATTCCACTCAGTTAGTCTTTACTTAAAGTAAAGAAAAGTCAAGTGACTAATTAGTTAGATCCTCAAATCCTAGTTAATCCCTAAGGAAAGATTGGGATTATTGAAGTTCAATTCAATTAGCAAAGATAACAATTATCAATCATGTTTGAGTTTGATAACTCCTGAGTTACTGATTTCTTAACCAAGACCAAAAGGGAAAAGTAAATCTACCGGAATAAAAATGTCTTCAGATTGGAAGCAACAGTAATATAAATAAAGGAGAGCAATAATAAACTGAAATACCTCAATTAACATTAATTCATAAGAGTAATCTGTAACATAGAAGAATTCATAAATTAAATTGAAAAGATAAATAAAAAGGAATGTTGAACCTAATAGAAAGAGATAATCCTGAAAGTGAATAGAATCCTAAATCTAAATCCTAATCCTAAAGAGAAAGGAGAGAACCTCCCTCAAAACTAAATCTAAATCATGAAAAGTAACTAATTGGAGACTCTCTTCTGAATGGATGCATTCCCCCACTTCATAACCTCTGATCTATGCCTTCTGGACTTGGAATTGGGCCAAAAAGGGCTTCAGAAATCGCTGGGAGCGTTTTCTGTAATTTCTGGTGCGTGGCCTCTGTCACGCGGCCGCGTGGGTCACGCGGCCGCGTGGGTCACGCGGTCGCGTCAATTGGAGTTTTCCTTGTCGCGCGGTCGCGTCAGTCATGCGTCTGCATCATATGCGTTTTGCTTAAGGCGCGCGATCGCGTCAATCACGCGGTCGCGTCGCTGTTAATTCGCGCTGGCATGCGGCCGCATCGTCCATGCGATCGCGTCGTTGCCAGTTTCTTCAAAAACTCCGTTTTGTGCTTTCCTTCCAATTTTGTATGTTTTCTTTCCATCCTTTAAGTCATTCCTGCCTTAGAAGATCTGAAATTACTCAATACACGAATTACGGCATCGAATGGTAATAAAGGGAAATTAAAATAATTACTTTTAAAACATAGGAAATATGTTTTTCACATACATCACATAATAAGGAAGGGAAAGTAAAACCATGCAATTAATATGAATAAGTGGGTGAAGGATTGAATAAATCACTTAATTTGAGCACAAAAGATATCATAAAATATGGGTTTATCACGCATTCACGTCGCTGCCTTTCCGCGCTAGGCATGCGACCGCGTCGTCCATACGTTCGCGTCGCTGCCAGTTTCTTCAAAAACTCCATTTTTTGCTTGCCTTCCATTTTTGTATGTTTTCTTTCCATCCTTTAAGTCATTCGTGCCTTAGAAGATCTGAAACTACTCAACACACAAATCACGGCATCGAATGGTAATAAAGGGTAATTAAAATAATTATTTATAAAGCATAGGAAACATGTTTTTCACATATATCACATAATAGGGAAGAGAAAGTAAAACCATGCAATTTTCATGAATAAGTGGGTGAACGGCTGAATAAATCACTTAAATTAAGCACAACATATATCATAAAATATGAGTTTATCAACTGGGTAATAAGAGAGGATTAATATTAGCAATTTAAAGGCCCAAGAAACATGTTTTCAATCATAGCACAAAATTAGGAAGGAAAACGTAAAACTATGCAAATAGTATGAATAAGTGGGTAAAGAGTTGATAAAAATCACTCAATTGAGCACAAGATAAACCATAAAATAGTGGTTTATCAACGCCATCCTCAGAATTATAGTACAACCTGGCAGCAGATGGATCTATGGATACCATCGATCCCGACCTAAGGGAATATTGGCTTCAACACTCACCTTGGAAGCTCGAGTGTGGGCACAGATTATGTCCCACTACATCTTTCCAAGTACTCACGAGTCCTCCTTCACTGCAGATATGGCTATTCTCCTCTGGTGTATCCTTACAGACCAGCCTCTCAACTTACCAAGACACCTCCGGCACGCCATGGGACACGTACAGATTACGGGCAACCTACCCTTTCCCGCCTTGGTTTCAGATCTAGTCTCGACAGCCGGAGTCTCCTACAGAGCTGGGGATGCCAAGACCATACTTCCGCGGATGATCAAATTGTCCCCAACGGGAAGTACATTGGACCTCCAGCAACCACTATCAGCCGGACCGCCGACCCGGCCGGAGATACCCCTTCTGCTTCCACATCACAAGCACCTTCAACAAATCAGCTGCTCCTAGAGATACTTTAGAGGTTGGACCAGCTTGACCGGTAGGCAAAGCGAATGGAGCACCGTAACAAGCGCCAATTTACATACCTCAAGGAGCTGATTGTTGGCAACTACCCACCTGAAAAAGAACCAGACACTTCGGACTCCACCTCACCTACCAACACGGGGAGCCATGACAACCCCGACTGTGGAGATGCTGTTACCAGCCCCACTTTGTTCCTGACTGATGGCACCGAAGACGGTGCCAAGCTTTAAGTGTGGGGAGGTCGGTCAGTACTTGACTTCCGGAGGTAAGTGCTTTTTCTTAACACCAATAGGTTACATTTTTTTTCTTTTATTAGATAGAATAAATTGCATGATTAATTGCATGTATGTTTGCTTGGTTAAAGTATTAAAATTCTTTTCAAGACTCTATTTTATAATATTTCACTAATTTAAATTAAAAACTTTTTTGTTAAACTTATTTGAAGACTGTAAATTGGAACATGGTTTTTGAGTTAAGAACACACCCCCAGTTAGATTTTTGAGCCTAATTGTATGGTTACACTATTTAACCATAATATTTTATTCCTGTGTGTTTCTTCTCTATGATTGTAATTTTTATTTTGTTCCACTCTATATGTCCAATGTTTAATGTGTTATATGCATGCATATGAATGAGGCCATTATTTTATTAGCTCACTTATCCCAAATAGCCTACCCCTTCAATTACCTTTGTTAGCCACGTTGAGCCTTTTAATCATCTTTTGTTCTATATTTTGCCACATCACTAGCCTTAAGCAGAAAAACAAATTAATTACCCCAAAATTAAATCTTTGGTTAGCTTAAGATAGAGATTGTGTATCAATTAAGTGTGGAGAATCGTGGGAACATGGGTTAATAGGGAATGTGTTATGATAAAATATTAGGAATTTGGATACCTACTCATGTGAGACCAGAAAAATTAAAAATCCATGTGCATTGATATGTTATGTTTACTTTTATATTTTTAATAAAAAAACCCAAAATATTCAACAAATAAATAAATAAATAAGGGGACAAAATTACCCCAATATTAAGTTAATGAAAGATCAATGCATGTGTGATAAAATTAAAGAAAAGTTGATGCATGAGTATGAGATGCAAAAATAGAAATTTTGGGTAGCTAGGCATGATTTAAGAAATATATAGAGTATGTATAGGTGAGAGCTTAGGTTAGTCAAGGATTCAATTTATAGCTCACTTAGCCATATATATACCCTCACCTTTACCTTAGCCCTATTACAACCTTGAAAAGACGTCATGATGTTTGCATTGGTATATTAAATATTTGTTGATTGGTTACGTGAAGAACAAAGTTTAGAAAGCATGACTAGAGAAGAGTAGAGTGATTACCCTATACACTTGAGTAATTAGAGTGCATATACACTATCAGTGAGGGTTTAATGCTTGATTCTATGTTCCCTGCTTTCATGAGTTGTCTTCTTACAAGTCTATTTTCCTTTACTGTATGATTTTAATTAGTGATATCTGATTTATGTCTGTTTTGAAGAACTTATTCACTTTTAACCAAGTATACAGAATCATCTTAGCATATAGTTGCATTTATACATAGGTTGCATTTCATGAGTCTTACTTTTCCCTATCTATTCTTTTGATCTCCTTGAGCTTAGCATGAGGACATGCTAATGTTTAAGTGTGGGGAGTTTAATAAACCACTATTTTATGATTTATCTTGTACTGAATTGAGTAGTTTCATCAAGTCTTTGCACACTTATTCATACGAATTGCATGGTTTTATAATTCCTTCCTAGTTTTGTCTTATGGATGAAATCTTACTTCCTAAGCCTTTAAGTTGTGTATTTTAATTCCCCTTTATACCATTCGATGCCGTGATCTGTGTTTTCAGTGTTTCAGGCTTTATAAGGCAGGAATGGCTTAGAGGATGGAGAGGAAGCTTTTAGAAATGGAAGGAGCACAAGAAATAAAGGAGACAACCAGCGAGCATCGACGCGCACGCATGGCTCACGCATGCGCGCAATCTGGAGATTTTTACAGTGACGCGTGAGCGTACCTGACGCGTACACGTGGATTGAAGTTCTGCTAGATGACGCGTGCACGTGCTTGACGCGTACTGGTGTCGGAAATTGTGATTACACTTTTCATAACTCCGCACAACTAACCAACAAGTGCACTGGGTCGTCCAAGTAATACCTTACGTGAGTAAGGGTCGATCCCACGGAGATTGTCGGCTTGAAGCAAGCTATGGTTATTTTGTAAATCCTAGTAAGGAGATTAATGATAATAGTGATTATATTTATGAAAATAAATAACATGAAATAAACAGTACTTGTGATTCAGTAATAGGGAACAGGCTGAGGTTCCGGAGATCCTCTGTCATCTGAGTCTCTTCTTTCCTACTGTCTTCTTCTCCAAACACGCATGGCCTCCTTCCATAGTAGGCTGTATGATCCTCTCGGATGAAAAATACCAAACGCTATCACCGCGTGGCTAATCATCTATCGGTTCTCACTAGCGTCGGAATAGGACCATTATCCTTTTGCACACTGTCACTGCGCCCAACATTCACGAGTTTGAAGCTCGTCACAGTCATCCCCTTCCAGATCCTACTCGGAATACCACAGACAAGGTTTAGACTTTTCGGATCCCAGGAATGTTGCCATTGATTCTAGCCTATACCACGAAGGTTCTAACCTCCGGACTCGGTCCGTGGATTAGAAACCCATGAGATACGCACTCAAGCTGTCGCCCAATGACTATGTTGAGGTCAGATAGAACGAAGTGGTTGTCAGGCATGCGTTCAAAGGGTTGAGGATAATGATGAGTGTCACGGATCATTATATTCTCCATATTGAAGTACGAGTGAGTATCTTAGAATAGAATCAAGCGTAATTGAATAGAAAATAGTAGTAATTGCATTAATCCATTGAAACACAGCAGAGCTCCTCACCCCCACCTATGGGGTTTAGAGACTCATGCCGTGAAAGGTACAATATGAAATGTAAAAATGTCATAATTTGCAAAATGAATCTCTAAAAGTAGTTTTTATACTAGACTAGTAACTTAGGTTTTTAGAAAATGAGTAACTAAGTGCAGATAGTGCAGAAATCCACTTCTGGGACCCACTTGGTGCGTGTCTGGGCTGAGCTTCCAAGCTTTCACGTGCATATGCCCAAAGTTGGCATTAAACGCCACCATGGGTGCCAGAATGGGCGTTTAACGCCGAAAAAGGTGCCAGTTCTGGCGTTTTACGCCAGAAAGTTTTAGGCTGACTTTGAACTCCAATTTGGGCCATCAATTCTCAGGCAAAGTATAGACTATTATATATTGCTGGAAAGCCCAGGATGTCTAATTTCCAAATCAATTGAGAGCGCGCCAATTGGGCTTCTGTAGCTCGAGAAAATCCATTTCGAGTGAAGGAGGGTCAGAATCCAATAGCATCTGCAGTCCTTTTTCAGCCTCTGAATCAGATTTTTGCTCAGATCCCTCAATTTCAGTCAGAAAATACCTGAAATTACAGAAAAACACACAAACTCATAGTAAAGTCCAGAAATATGATTTTTGAAGGAAAAATAATAAAAATATAATAAAAAGTAACTAAAACATACTAAAAACTATATAAAAACAATGCCAAAAAGGGTATAAATTATCCGCTCATCACAACACCAAACTTAAATTTTTGCTTGTCCCCAAGCAACTAAAAACAAAATAGGATAAAAAGAAGAGAATATACAATAAATTCCAAACTTATCAATGAAGATTAGCTTCAATTAGATGAGCGGGACTTGTAGCCTTTTTGCTTCTGAACAGTTTTGGCATCTCACTTTATCCTTTGAAGTTCAGAATGATTGGCATCTATAGGAACTCAGAATTCAGATAGTGTTATTGATTTTCTTAGTTCAGTATGTTGATTCTTGAACACAGCTACTTTATGAGTCTTGGCCGTGACCCTAAGTATTTTGTTTTCCAGTATTACCACCGGATACATAAATGCCACAAATACATGATTGGGTGAACCCTTTCAGATTGTGACTCAGCTTTGCTAGAGTCCCCAATTAGAGGTGCCCAGAGCTCTTAAGCACACTCTTTTTGTTTTGGACCACGACTTTAACCGCTCAGTCTCAAGCTTTTCACTTGACACCTTCATGCCACAAGCATATGGTTTGGGATAGCTTGATTTAGCCTTTTAGGCCAGGATTTTATTCTTGTGGGCCCTCCTATCCATTAATGCTCAAAGCCTTGGATCCTTTTTACCCATGCCTTTTGGTTTAAAGGGCTATTGGCTTTTTATGCTTACCTTTTCTTTTTCTCTCTTTTTTTATTTTTTTATTTTTTTCGCAAGCTTTGTCTATTCATTGCTTTTTCTTGCTTCAAGAATCAATTTTATGATTTTTCAGATTACCAATAATATTTCTCCTTTTTCATTATTCTTTCAAGAGCCAACAATTTTAACATTCATAACCAATAAATTCAAAAAAATATGCACTGTTCAAGCATTCATTCAAAAAACAAAAGGTATTGTCACCACATCAAAATAATTAAACTAATTTTAAGATAGAATTCGAAACTATGTACTTCTTGTTCTTTTTGCAATTAAAAAAATTCTTCATTTAAGAAAGGTGATGGATTCATAGGACATTCATAGCTTTAAGGCATAGATACTAGACACTAATGATCATTAAATAAAAATAAGACATAAAATAAATATAAAAGCAGACAGATAATAATAAAAGAAAGGAAATTAAAGACATAAAAATAAATGACTCTAATACTAATGCTCATGTAACTCTTAAATTGGATCTCTAATAACAAAGTTATCACAGAGTTAGGACTCAACAACCTGCATTGGGAGAGGCAAGTGCTCCTTCAATTTGTAGGATGCCTGGCTCTTCAAGGGACAGCTTCTGGCGCTTTAGTTCCTGTAGCTCATGCCCTTGCTTCTCTTGTTCTCTGAGTAGTTTGCAGAGCATGCTGTTCTGATTCTGCTGCTCTTCTTTGAGTTGATCCATAGACTCTTGCAGCTTGTTGACAGATGCTTCTAAGCGGCCCAATAGTCAAATTGAGTAATTTCTGGGAGGAGCTCATGCGCCCTCCTTTTGATGAGGTTGTCTTAAACTTGAGGTCCATCCATCACCCTTTTGGTGATTGAGTGTTTGACTGGGATATACTCATCAACACCTATTTATACTCTCGCATCTTTACATAATAGACTGATCAAGCTTGGGTAGGCCAATTTGGCTTCAGTGGATTCCTTGTTTGCAATTGTGTAAATTTCACAAGGAATTAATTGATGGACCTCCACTTCTTTTCCCAGCATAATACAGTGGATCATCACTGCTCTTTTGACAGTGACTTCAGAGCGGTTACTGGTGAAAAGTATGGATCGCCCAATGAAATCCAGCTAGCCCCTAGCAACTGGCTTGAGGTCACCTTTCTTCAGTTGGTTTCGGATACCTTTTGAATTGGTTATCCACTTGGTTCCAGGGAGGCATATGTCCTCTAGAACTTGATCCAACTTTTTATCTTTAGCCATTCTCCTGTTAAAGGATTCTGGATCATCATGCAGTTGAGGAAGTTTGAGGACTTCTCTCACTTTGTCAAGATGGAAGTAGATAATCCTCCTTCTGACCATGGTTCAAAAAGTGTGGAAGGCAGTTCCCTCCAATCTTTGCTTATCTGTCAGCCACAGATTTGCATAGAATTCCTGGAACATGTTTCTTCCCACATTTATCTCAGAATTAGCTAGGATTTCCCAGCCTCTGTTTCGAATCTACTCTTGGATCTCCGGATATTAATCTTCTTTCAGATCGAACTTGACTTCCGGGATCACTAATCTTCTGCACACTATTTTGAAGTAATGATCTGCATGTTCTTTGGTGCAGAACCTCTCATGCATCCATTGTGGTTTTGGATTGTTTTCTTTCTTGCCTCTTGGAGTGGTTTATTTTCCTTTAGGGGCCATGATCTTGGTCAGTGATCACGGAAAATCAAACCAAACTTAGAGGTTTGCTTGTCCTCAAGCAAAAGCACAGAAAGAAGAAGAGTAGATGGAGAGAATGATTCGAATGATGGAGGAGGGGTGATGGCCGAATGTATAATAGAGGGGAGAGAGGGTATGGTTTCAAAAATTTAAAAAGAAAAAGATATGATTGAAAGATATGATTGATAAAAGATAAACATGATATGCAAAAGAGAAGATTGTTTTCAAAATTTAAGAGATATGAAGAAGATATGAGGAAGTTAAATCTAAATTTTTATTTATGTATCTAAGAAATAAAAGATAATATGAATGAATTGAAAAGATTTGAAAAGAAATTGGGAAGTTAAATGAGTTTTTGAAAAAGATTTGAAAAGAATTTGAAGAAGAATTAAAAGGAATTTATAAGATTATGAATTTTTGTTAATGGAAGTTAGAAATTGAATGTTTGTAATGTTTAGATGCAGAAAATTTTGAATTAAAACAAGAAAATTCGAAAAAATTTGGATTGAAAACGAAATTACCTCTCCCCTGTCTGTTCTGGCGTTAAACGCCCAGAATGATATCCATTCTGGCGTTTAACGCCCATCTGGTGGCCATTTTGGGCGTTTAACGCCCAGCCAGGTACCCTGGCTGGCGTTAAATGCCAGAAATCCTTCTTCACTGGGCGTTTTTCTGAACACCCAGGATGTTGGTAATTCTGGCGTTAAATGCCCAGAATGCTGCTTATTCTGGCATTTAACGCCCAGAATGATACCTTTACTGGCATTAAACGCCCAGATTGCCTCTTTACTGGCGTTTTGATGCCAGTGAGCTCCTTTCCTCTGTGATTTCTCTGTTTTATGTCTTGAACCTTCATTTTCCTAACTTTTTCACTAAAAATATATTAGTTAACAAGGAAAACAAAATTAAAAAGACTTATCTAACTGTTACAAACATCTAATTATTGATAATGGCTGGGTTGCCTCCCAGCAAGTGCTTCTTTACTGTCTTTAGCTGGACTTTACTAAGCTTTTAACTTAGTCTCAGCTTTAAGCATTCTTGCTCAACATTGCCTTCAAGATAATGTTTGATTCTTTGTCCATTAACAATGAACTTTTTGTCAGAATCAATATCTTGAAGTTCTACATAGCCATATGGTGACACACTTGTAATCACATATGGGCCCCTCCACCGGGATTTCAATTTCCCGGGGAACAATCTGAGTCTAGAGTTAAACAACAGGACCTTCTGTTCTGTCTCAAAGACTCTAGATGATAGCCTTTTGTCATGCCATATTTTTGCTTTCTCCTTATAAATTTTGGCATTTTCGAAAGCATTGAGTCTGAAGTCTTCCAGCTCATTCAGCTGGAGTAATCTCCTCTCTGCAGCTACCATAGTATCAAGGTTTAAGAACCTGGTTGCCCAGTAGGCTTTGTGTTCCAGTTCCACTGGTAGATGACAGGCTTTTCCATACACAAGCTGGTATGGAGAGGTCCCTATAGGAGTCTTGAATGCTGTTCTGTATGCCCACAAAGTATCATCGAGACCTCTTGCCCAATACTTTCTACAGGCATTTACAGTCTGCTCCAGGATTCGCTTTAGTTCTCTATTTGAGACTTCAGCCTGCCCATTTGTCTGGGGATGATATGGAGTTGCCACTTTATGGTTGATTCCATATCGTACCAAAGCAGAGTCAAGCTGTTTATTGCAGAAATGAGTTCCTCCATCGCTGATCAGTATCCTAGGGACACCGAACTTGCTGAAGATATGCTTCTGGAGGAACTTCATCACTATCTTAGTATCATTAGTGGGTGTTACAATTGCCTCTACCCATTTAGATACATAGTCTACTGCCACAAGAATATAAGTATTTGAGTATGAAAGTGGGAAAGGCCCCATGAAGTCAATACCCCATACATCAAATAAATCAATCTCTAAGATCCCTTGTTGAGGCATGGCATAACCGTGAGGCAGATTACCAGCTCTTTGGCAACTGTCACAGTTACGTACAAACTCTTGGGAGTCTCTATAGAGAGTAGGCCAGTAGAAGCCATACTAGAGAACCTTGGTGGCTGTTCGCTCACCTCCGAAATGTCCTCCATATTGTGATCCATGGCAATGCCATAGGATCTTCTGTGCCTCTTCTCTAGGCACACATCTACGGATCATTCCGTCTGTGCACCTCTTAAAGAGGTATGGTTCATCCCACAAGTAGTATTTTGCATCAAAAATTAATTTTTTCGTTTGCACCTTGCTGTAATCTTTGGGTATGAATCTCACAGCTTTATAGTTTGCAATGTCTGCAAACCATGGTACTTCCTGAATGGCAAAGAGTTGCTCATCCGGGAAGGTTTCAGAGATCTCAATAGGAGGGAGGGACGCTCCTGCTACTGGTTCTATCCGGGAAAGGTGATCTGCTACTTGGTTCTCTGTCCCTTTTCTGTCTTTTATTTCTATATTAAACTCTTGCAGAAGTAACACCCATCTTATGAGTCTTGGTTTTGAATCCTGTTTTGTGAAGAGATATTTTAGAGCAGCATGGTCAGTGTACACAATCACTTTTGATCCTACTAAATAAGATCTGAACTTGTCAATGGCATAGACCACTGCAAGCAACTCCTTTTCTGTGGTTGTGTAATTTTTCTGTGCATCATTTAAAACATGGCTAGCATAATAAATGACATGCAGAAGCTTGTTATGCCTCTGTCCCAACACTGCACCAATGGCATGGTCACTGGCATCACACATTAGTTCGAATGGTAATGTCCAGTCTGGTGCAGAAATAACTGGTGCTATAACCTGCTTAGCTTTCAGAGTTTCAAACGCCTGCATACACTCCGTGTCAAAGACAAATAGCGTGTCAGCAGCTAGCAGATTGCTCAGAGGTTTCGCAATTTTTGAAAAATCCTTTATAAACCTCCTATAGAATCCTGCATGCCCCAGAAAGCTTCTGATTGCTTTAACATTGGTAGTGGTGGAATTACCTCTACCTTAGCTTGATCCACCTCTATTCCCTTGTTTGAAATTTTGTGCCCAAGGACAATTCCTTCAGTCACCATAAAGTGACATTTTTCTCAGTTTAAAATCAGGTTATTCTCTTGGCACCTTTTCAGAACAAGTGCTAGATGGTCAAGACAGGAGCTGAATGAGTCTCCAAATACTGAGAAGTCATCCATGAAGACTTCCATAAATTTCTCTACCATATCAGAGAAGATAGAGAGCATGCACCTCTGAAAGGTTGCAAGTACATTACACAGACCAAATGGCATCCTTCTGTAGGCAAATACTCCAGAAGGACATGTGAACGCCGTTTTCTCTTGGTCCTGAGAATCTACTGCAATTTGGTTGTAACTTGAATAGCCATCCAAAAAGCAATAGTCTTCATGACCTGCTAGTCTCTCTAGCATCTGGTCTATGAATGGTAAAGGAAAATGATCCTTTCTGGTGTCTATATTGAGTCTTCTGTAGTCAATACACATACGCCACCCTGTAACTGTTCTTATAGGAACTAGTTCATTCTTTTTATTATGAACCACTGTCATGCCTCCTTTCTTAGGGACAACTTGGACAGGGCTCACCCAGGGGCTATCAGAAATAGGATAAATAATTCCAGCCTCTAGTAACTTAGTGACCTCTTTCTGCACCACCTCCTTCATGGCTGGATTTAACCGCCTCTGTAGTTGAACCACTGGCTTAGCATCATCCTCCAATAGGATCTTGTGTATGCATCTTGCTGGGCTAATACCCTTAAGATCACTTATGGACCACCCAAGAGATATCTTGTGTGTCCTTAGCACCTGAATTAGTGCTTTCTCTTCTTGTGGATTTAAAGCAGAGCTTATGATCACCGAAAAAGTGTCACCTTCTCCCAGAAATGCATATTTCAGGGATGGTGGTAGTGGTTTGAGCTCGGGTTTAGGAGGCTTATCCTCTTCCTTAGGAATTTTCAGAGGTTCTTCTATTCTCTCTGGTTCCTCCAGATCAGGTTGAACATCTTTAAAAATGTCCTCTAGCTCTGATTCAAGACTCTCAGTCATATTGATCTCTTCCACCAAGGAGTCAATAACATCTGTGCTCAGGCAGTCTTTTGGTGTGTCTAGATGCTGCATAGCTTTGACAACATTCAACTTAAACTCATCCTCATTGACTCTCAGAGTTATCTCTCCTCTTTGGACGTCAATGAGGGTTCGTCTAGTTGCTAGAAAAGGTCTTCCTAGAATGAGAGTTGCACTCTTGTGCTCTTCTATTTCCAGCACTACAAAGTTAGTAGGAAAGGCAAATGACCCAACCATGACAATCATGTCCTCAATTATGCCTGATGGGATTTTGATGGAGCCATCAGCAAATTGGAGGCATATCCGGGTTGGTTTAACTTCATCAGTCAAAGCAAGCTTTTTGATAGTAGATGCAGGTATTAGGTTGATACTTGCCCCAAGGTCACACAGAGCTGTATTGGTACAAGCATCCTCTAATGTGCATGGTATCATAAAACTTCCAGGATCCTTAAGCTTCTCTAGTAAGCTTTTCAGAATGACTACATTGCATTCTTCAGTGAGAAAAACTTTTTCAGTTTCTCTCTAATCCTTCTTATAGCTTAAGATCTCTTTCATGAACTTAGCATAAGAGGGTATTTGCTCAAGTGCCTCTGCAAACGGAATCTTTATTTCAAGAGTCCTTAGATAATCTGCAAAACGGGCAAATTGTTTATCCTGTTCCGCTTGGCAGAGTTTCTGAGGATAAGGCATATTGGCTTTATATTCTTCAACCTTGGTTGCTGCAGGTTTATTTCCTACAGAAGTGGTTGGAGAAGCCTACTTAAGGGGGTTGTTATCAGCACTTGCAAGTGTCTGACCCCTTTGTGGCATTTGAACGCCAGAATTGGGGGCTGCATGGGCGTTTAACGCCAGATTGCCACCCTTTTCTGGCGTCTGGATGCCAGAATTGGCTGTCCTTTGGGCGTTTAATGCCACTCTTCACCCTTTTCTGTCGTCTGAACGCCAGAATCATTCCTCTCTGGGCTCTTACTGTTCTCAGAGGGATTTTGGGCAGTGGTTTGGTTATCCTTTGTCAGTTGTTCCTTTCTTGGCTTCCTGCTACCTTGGATTGTTACATTCAGTGTTTTCCCACTCCTTAATTGAACAGCTTGGCATTCTTCTGTTATCTGTTTAGATAGTTGCTGGCTTGTCTAATCCAATTGTGCTTCCATATTTTGGTTAGCATTTTTAGTGTCTTGGAGCATCTCTTTGAATTCTGCGAATTGTTTTGTTATGATGAGCAATTGCTGATTGAGTTCAGCAACTTGTTCTTGAGGACTAAGTTTAGTGGATACTGCTTTAGCCTCTTCTTTCAGGGAGGACCTACTACTCAAGTACAGATGTTGATTTCTAGCAACTGTATCAATGAGCTCTTGAGCCTCTTCAATTGTCTTTCTCATATGTATAGATCCACCAGATGAGTGATCTAGAGATATTTGAGCTTTTTCTGTAAGCCCATAGTAAAAGATGTCTAACTACACCCACTCTGAAATATTTCAGAAGGGCATTTCCTTAGCATCCTCTGTACCTCTCCCAGACATTATAAAGGGATTCATCATCCTCTTGTTTAAAGCCTTGGATGTCCAGCCTTCTATGTCATTCTTTTTGGAGGGTAATATTGATTCAGGAATTTGTCTGATAACTGTTTTCATGTTCTTATGCTTGCTGTGGGTTGGTTATTTAACCACCTCTTAGCTTGATCTTTTACAGCAAATGGAAACAGTAATAATCTGTAGACATCCTGATCCACTTCTTTATCACGTATTGTGTCAGCAATTTGTAAGAACTGTGCCAGAAACTCAGTAGGTTCTTCCTGTGGAAGACCAGAATACTGGCAATTTTGCTGCACATGATAATGAGCTGAGGATTTAGCTCAAAACTGCTTGCTCTGATGGGGGTATACAGATACTACTCCCATATGCAGCAGTAATGGGGTTAGCATATGACCCCAAAGTCCTTCTGGACTGTTCATTTCCACTTAGATCCATGATGGAGAAAAGGGAATTGATGTGAATTGTAAATAAAATATATTTTTATTTTTATTTTATTTAATTAAAAACAAACCGAATAAATAAAAAAATATAAGATAAAATAAAATAATTGGAGAATGAAATATAGATTTTGAAAACTAGAAGAAAAATAAAAGGAAATTCGAAAACCAAAATAATTAATTAATTAAGAAGATTTGAAAAACTTTGGATATGATTTTTGAAAAAGATTTTGAATTTTGAAATTTTAAAACTAAGATAAGATAAAATAAAAATTTTAAAATAAAAAAATTTGAATTTATAAATGAAATTTTCGAAAATTCAATTTAATAATTAGAAAAGATATTTTTGAATTTAGTGAGGAAAGAGAAAAACAATAAAACAACACCAAACTTAGAATTTTTAGATCAAAATAAAGAAAATAAACAAGAAAACTTTGAATATCAAGATGAACACCAAGAACAAATTTTAAAAATTTTTAAGAAAATAGAAACACAAAGGACACCAAACTTCAAAATTTTTATATTTTGGACACTAATAATTCGAAAATGTATAAGATAAACAGCAACAATCACCAAACAAGAAATTTTAAAGATCAAATAAGGAAAATTATCAAGAATAATTTGAAGATCAATAAAGAACTAAGAACATATAATTCGAAAATTAAAAGAAAAATAAAATCATGCAATTGACACCAAACTTAAAATATGAAACTAAACTCAAACAGAAGACTAAATTATGAAGTTATTGGTTTTTTAAAAATTTTCGAAAATAGTTTAGAAAAATAAAATAAGGATTTTAAAATTTTTACCCAAAACAATAATAGAAGACTCGATGTTAGTGACTCTAAACCAAAAAGACAAATGTTTTCCTAATCTAAGCAACAAAATAAACCGTCAGTTGTCCAAACTCGAACAATCCCCGGCAACGGCGCCAAAAACTTGGTGTGGGAAATTGTGATTACACTTTTCACAACTCCGCACAACTAACCAGCAAGTGCACTGGGTCGTCTAAGTAATACCTTACGTGAGTAAGGGTCGATCCCACGGAGATTGTCGGCTTGAAGCAAGCTATGGTTATTTTGTAAATCTTAGCATATTACAACAAATATGGCCTTTAGCAACGCCTTAAAACCGTTCTCTTAGATAGGTTTAGACAACGGTTTTTTAAAGTGTTACTGTTGAATTCAATTTTTCATCAATTTCTAGCTACAAATTAAAACCGTTCTGTTTGACTACTTTAAAGAACGGTTTTATAACAGTTACCAAGATTTGGCTTTAAGCAACGGTTTTTTATTGTTGTTTAAAGAATTGCACAAAGGAAACGCATTAAAACCGTTGCCGAAATACTACACTTTAAATCCGTTCCATTATATGGTCTTAGACAACGATTTTTACAGTGTTGCTGTTGAAGTTCATTTTTTCATTATGCTATAGTAACAAAATAAAACCGTTCTCTTTGACTATTTTAAAGAACGGTTTTACAACCATTACAACAATTATTTATTAAACAACCATTTTCTAATATTATTTAAATAATTATACAAATTAAACAATACTAATAAAAATAATTTCAGATAATTATATAAATTAAAACTATTTTTTCTATAAATATTGAATTTATAAAATACTCAAAAACTATTGTTATAAATAAATAACAAATATTATTTTAAAAAAATAAAATTGAAAAGAAAGCCCTCCTTCTCTTCGAAACCAAAAACAACGCTACTCTTCCTCCCTCCACCGTACCGAACCCTAACCCATGCCTCAGAATCAGAGAAGTCACCGCATCACAGCTCTCCATGAAGCCGTAAATCGCACCATCATCGCAAGTCACCAGGAAGCCCCAAATCGCCACTCACCATCGTCGCACCATCATCGTCACTGCATTCCTCCCGGTGTTGCTGCCTCCTTCTTCCCGACGTTGCTAAGTCTCTCCACGGCGTCGCTGCTTCTCCCCTCTCCGAGGTTTCACTGCTTCTCCACAGCGTCCTTGCTTCTCCCCTGTTCTGTTTCTACCTCGCTGCTTCTGCTTCACTGTCTTGGCTGATTGTGGATTATACTTCGCTGCATTGGCCGTTTGTGGGTTGTCATCTGTGGTAAGTGGTCTTCTTCTCTGATTTCTGTTGCTTAGTTAGGGCTTGATTGGCTGTTGGGTATTTTTGTTGGCTGTGAAAAGTGGTGATGTTTGTGAACATGAGCAAGATGAGTGTTGAATGTTAACTGAGTTTCTGTTCTAGTTTGAATTTGGACTGCGTACTTGTGAAATGAACCTGGGGCTTAGGTTCTGTTCTGAAACTTCATCAGAACTAAATTTTATATAAAGACCTTTAATTGACAGACTTAAATATACTTTATTAAAAGACCTTTAGTTTAAAAGTGGGCCAAATTATATTAACAAAATAATTTTTTGGACCTCAATTATAGAAGGCATTTGAGAAGAGTTTCAATTGAAATACTTTTTGGTACAGTGCTATTCTAATTTTGATTTGGCAATTTGTTATCTCAAAATGCTATTCTCATTTAAAGAAAAGTTATCCATTATTTGGTCTTTGTCAGTTTACACTTAGTTAGAACAGTTTATTTAAAGTTTCAAAAAATGCATTTATATATCATTCATTGCAACTTTGAGTGATTTATTTATATACTTCGTTCACTTTGAATGGTTTGTTGCTTATTTTGAGAGATCAATTTATTTAAGGCATGAAAGTGATAGTAACGTTAGTATTACAGTTATAGTTATGAATTGCTTATATTTTTATTCTTTGTTGCTGTTGTAGTTTGTCTCTTTAAAATCAAAAAAAGGGTTGTCATCTGTGGGTTGTCTCTTTGCTGCTGCTGCTTCACTGCATCGGCCATTTGTGGGTTGTCATCTGTGGTAAATGTTCTTCTCTGAGTTTCTGTTGCTTAGTTAGGGCTTTGGCTGTTGGGTATTTTTGTTGGATTTAAGAAGAAGAAAGGAAAATGGTGATGTTTGTGCATTGTTAAAAAATTGTTTTGAGGCTTTATTTGGCTAATTAGATAGAAAGGAAAATTTGTATTTAGCCGTTTGTGTATTGTTCAAATTTGTATTGTTCAAAAACTGTTGGTGCATTGTTCATTAATTTGAGTTCTAGTTAGCAAAACTCATCATTGTACTAATTGTTTTTTATTTTTTCTTGGGGATATGAAGTTAGCAAAACTCATCATGAGTTCCTAATCTTTTGCCACATTTAGCTTTTCCTGCAGCAAATTTATTTCCATCTAAAACTATAATATATCACTATCTGTATATGAAGATTATAAGATTAGATAGAAATATAGCAGGGGCTAATTCCCCTTTATTTTTATTTAGACCACAAGAAGAAATAAAATTAATTATATGTATGTGCTGCCTAAATTACCCAACATATGCTAAAGAGTAACAGAATGTTTCAATGAATCCTCTAGAAGAATGGTTATCTAAATAACAATAATAACAACAACAAGAAGCACAATTTTAAAACAGTGTTTAGTTCTGCAATAACAATTATGATAGATTAGGCAACAAGTCTAAAGTGTTAACATAAAGAAATTAATATCAATGACGTGGCATGCATTCAATCAAAAGATCAACAATTTTATTCAAAACACAGCAAAGAATTTTGTCAACCATGTCATTAGTGAGAATTAATAATCCCTTTTACTTTGCATTTAATAAAAAAGGTTATCAGTGCTGGCACCAGAATCACAAGCACTTTCTTGATTACTATGTTGATTAACACTAACCCTGACTAATGGATTCAGCTAAAAAATGTTCTAAAAATATTGAATAAAAGAGTTAAGATATTTTTTTAATTATTTCATTGCATTGACTATTTTGTGCATTGTTCAAAAACTGTTTTGAGGCTTTATTTGGCTAATTAGATAGAAAGGAAAATTTGTATTTGGCCTTTTGTGCATTGTTCAAATTTGTATTGTTCAAAAACTGTTTGTGCATTGTTCATTAATTTGAGTTCTAGTTAGCAAAACTCATCATTGTACTAATTGTTTTAGATTTTTTCCTGGGGATAGAGTGTAGTAGAAGAAACATATGATGATGCTATCTATTTGAAGATGAACACGTTTTGTTAGTGCATTGTGTTCTGAATTTCTGTGTTGCTAAACTTGATTGATTTCCTTACATTATATTTTCCTACAAAGTTAGTTCCAAAGGGAAGCCAAGTTTTTCAAGTCATGATTTGTAGCAGTAACAACAGCTGTCTTTTACTCTCTAATTTGAAACTAATATCTTTGATTGGGTTGTTGAATGCTTTAGTTAGTGTTGTTTCCTTTCAATATTGTTCAGAAGTTTGTGTGTTTTCTTTTCCTTTGTTTTTTGAACTTTTCAAAGTGGTTGCTATTTTGTTCTCTAGTACATAATGTACTTATGATATGTTTGGTTGGGGTTAAATATTTTCTATGTCTAAGATGGAAGCAAGTATGACTCACTCACAAGGATCAACATGTAGACAAGAAAAAGAACTTTCTTCTAAATCTACTGCTATGGCTCACAAGAATACTACAGAAGTAGATTCTAGAATGAGTCAAGATTTGAAAAGAAAAGAGACCACAATTGAAGATGATATTGAAGAGTGTGGCAGCTTGCAAGAAAGGCCAACTAAGAAGGGAAAAATACGTCAATTTGCTTCAATGCCGATTGATACATTTCTTAAACATAACAATGAGCCTGATGGTGAAGAGCAATTGGATGAGAATGAAGGAGATATTATAGAGGAGTAGGACCAGGATTATATTAATCCAACTGAGGCTGAGAACATAGACAATACTTTGAAAGATAAACTATTTGCAGGTTCTCAATTCTTTTTCCTATTTACATTTTCTTAGTTTAATTAGTTTGTACAGTTTTTGTTAAATTAGTCAGTTTAATTATGCATGCTTAGTGGATTATAGGTGGTTAGGAAGTTATATCTGATTTGTAGTGGATTTAGGTTGAACTTTTTGGTTGCTGCTGATGCCTGGAATGAACGGTTTCAAATTATATAGTGCTGTTTTATCCTTGTTAATGGATGATTTCATGCCTTGTTTTGATTGAGCAATGATGATGACGGCCTTATTATGCTAATTTTTATATTGCTACTGATTGTCATTTTCACTTGCTGCCGTTTGATTTTAGTGCTAATTTGATTCTTGTGAGTTCATATGGGTTGATTTTGCTATTTGTTTAAATTCAGAAATGCCCTATTTACTGCCAAAATACTGCCGAAAAAGTTCAGGAGTGGACCTTGAGATGTTAGATGCTCAACTAGGAAGCACTTTAGGCAATCCGAACAATGATGCACATGAGGAGGTATTATTTATTGTTAAAGTTTCTATATGTTATCATATCTTAAATAATGGTTGATTATGTTGATGTTGATTCAATTGTTTTGTGTATCTAAATAGAAGAATGTTATGATATATATGTTTCTCGTCTCTCTCTCAAACATTTTTAGTAGACATTATTAGTATTAAAGATGTGTAGTTTTATATTTGATTTTTTTTTCTTTTTTTTTACAGGAAAACTATGTTGAAGGGGAAATCGAACTTGATTAAGGTCAAACTTTTAAGAGCAAATGTTATAGAGTAAAAGTCATGAACTTGTGGATCGGACATGATGATAAAACTATTTGCTACTTAGCTATTTCAACTCTTCTTTGCTATATTTTTTGCAACATTAGATGATATAGTTCAAGGTTGTCATGATAGTATATATATTGTGGAATTTCGAATGTGATTGTGGATCTTACAACAATTTTTATAAGACAAATTTGATGGAAAATGTTCAATTATTTTTCTTTAGTGACTTTATTCAAATAGTTTAGATTATTTATTAACTCTAAATAATTAAAAAAATGAAATTAATTTCATTCACGAGAAAACTACTATTGGAAATAAAAAATTATATATTACAAAAAACCGTTGTCAAAAGTTACAAAGGACAACGATGTTAAAACCGTTGTCAAAAAATGACACCAACGGTAACGCTTTAAAACCGTTGTCTTAGATGACCATAAAATGGCAATGGTTTGAAAACCGTTGCAAAAAAAACCAATGGTAACGCTTTTAAACCGTTGTCTTAGACAATTATAAAATGGCAACGGTTCAAAAACCGTTACCAAAAAATGGTACTGTTCCGAGGGTTACCTGAAACTGGAGGTCGATCGCAGACGAGATCTTCTGTACTGGTCGGAGTTGTCGTGTCCGACTTGTTGGACTGGCTGTACTGCTAATCCTTGGTCACCGGAGGGTGGGGGGTACCTGCAAGAGACTCCGATGCTTAAGTTAGCATGGGTATTAAACAGGTTTTTTGTAGAATCAGAGTATGAGTTATACCTGGGTGCTCCAGTGTATTTATAATGGTGTGGAGTGACCTTTTTAGATAAGATAAGTTAGTTATCTTATCTTATCTTATCTTTGGGTGAGGTCAGCTTATCTTCCATGGAACCGCCCTTATCTCTATAGGCGTGGGCTGCCTCTGGATCTGGGTCGTATTCCTTGAGTTGGACTCTTCTTTGGGCTTTCCTGTCGATTTGGTCGAGTTCTTCGTAAAGAAGTCGGTCCGCTTGACCTAAAGAGGTCGGTCGCTTTGCTACTGAACATCCCGGTTTGGATAGCTCGACCCAGGGTATGAATAGTGCCCCTGTTTGAGCTCGGTCTTCTTTGCTTTGGGCGAGTCCTTGACTTCGATCCTTCTCTAATGAAGCCGAACTCAAGCATTTCGTCGATTCTTTTGTAGCGGCTTTTGAATGTAGAACGTTTTCCTCTAAAAGCGCGTGCTTTTATATCAGCGCTTTGGGAACGTGTGAGGGTTTAATAATTTCATTAATTAGTATTAATTGCCCCGTTTTCTTTTGGCTCTTTATTTTGATTTTCGAAAACCCAGAAATGGTTTCTCTTCTTTGCTCTTTTTGTAACTTCTTCGCAATTTCTTCCTTTGTTCTCTCGCTCTCTGTCTTTCGCCCACATTTCTGCTTTTCTTGCGTTGCGGCGTCGCTCGGCAATTTTCTGGGCAGCTTTCATTTTTACGTCTCCTTTTTTCCTTTGAAGCTTCTTCCTTCTCCAGGTGAGTTCCATTCGTATTTTCTTTTTCTTTTGTTGCTTTGGCTTTGTGATGAAGTTTTGACTTTGCTTTAGAGAAAGTTTGGATCTTTCTGTTTTTGTCGCGCCTAATTGTTATTGAAATGTGTGTTCTAGGAGTTTCTTCATCTTCTGCATGATCCTTTTTGCCTTTCCTGTTGCTTGATGCTTTTTAGGGCTTTTGCATGTTCTGTTGTTTCTGTCTGATACCAATATCCAGAAAATCTGCATTTTTCCTCACTTTGTTTGAAGATTGCTTTTTTGTCTGATTCTGAAAAAAGGTTGCACCTTTGATGGTTTCTACTTGGCGTGCCTTGATGTTTGGGGATGCATGCTTTTTTGCTGGTAGACCATCAGGCAATAATTTTGATGACTTTTTTTTTGCTTTGATGAAAAATGCTTGCTGTTTGTAGTCTTCTTTTCTTGTTTGAGAGGTGCTGGGGTGCGAGCTATAGATTTTTCCTAAAAACCTTGCTTTGTTACTGCTTCCAAAGGATGCCCCGAGACTTTGGTTTGAGTCTTGGGGTTTTCCTTTTCTGTTTGTTCACCTGTATCATTTTGATCGAGTTGTTTTATCCCTCGCCCGAGATATTTTAGTAATCCCATCTCTTTTTCTTATTGTAGGATTAGTTGGCCTTATGTCTTCTCGCAATAATATTGTAGAAATGTCTTCCAGAGTTCCCGAGAGGATGTCCGATTGGCTGGACTCCCTTGTCTTGATGTGTGTTTCTGTTGTGAATGCTGAATTTTGCATAGAGCTGAGGAAGCATCGTAGGATTTTTGGTAACAGTGCCTGGGAGAGGGATTATGAGCTTGTTGCTCCTGATTCTGATGAGAGGGTTTGTTTTCCGACCTCCATCAAGGGGGAGCATCCCTTCTTCTATGCCTATGAATATTTCTTTGGTCAACTGGACATTACTTTTCCTTTTACTGCTTTTGAGACCGACCTGTTGTGGTCGTGTAATATTGCCCCATCCCAGCTTCACCCGAATTCCTGGGGTTTTATCAAAATTTTTCAGCTACTTTGCCAAGAGTTAGGTGTAACACCTTCTCAGGCTCTCTTCCTTTATCTTGTTTGTTTCCGCCAAGCCTGGTGGCTCTTCGAAAAAGAAAGCTTCCTGGGTTTCTTTCAGGTCTGCCCAGGGCCATAAAGTATTTTCTATGTATGATGAGTCCTTTAAGGATTTCAAGAATTACTTCTTTAAAGTTCGTGCTGTCGAGGGAGCCCGCCCCTTTTTTCTTGATGAAAATGATGAGCCTTCTTTCCCTCTAGAGTGGTAGAAGGATGTGAGAGTGTCTCGCTATACCTGGGAGATGCTTGACGATGTTGAGTGTGCCTTTGTTGTTGTTTTTGAGGATTTATGGGGAGAACCACCCCATCTTGATACAAAAAGGTTTTTGAATGACCCGTCCCTGGTCTAGGCTATTTTGGGTATTTGTCTGACTTGTTTCTATACTTCTTTCTTAGTTTGGCTTCCTCATCTTGTGATTGTAACCCTTTACTGTGGCTGATTTTGTATTTGCAGAGATGTCAAAAAATAATTATTCCATGAAGGCCTTCAAAAGGGCAAAGAAGGTGACTGCTGCTCAGAACATCTCGGCCAAGGCGGCTGGGGAGGGATCTTCCCAAGTGCAAGTGAAGCCGCCTGTGCCGAGTTCTCCTAGACCGAGGAAGGTGATCCCTACTCCTCGGGTTCGTCTGGCTGACCCTCCACCGACTTCTGCCTCTAGTTCTGGTGCTCCTCCCAACAAGAAACAAAAAACAACTGAGCCTTTCAACCTTGATGCTCCTGACTTTAA
This sequence comes from Arachis ipaensis, assembly GCF_000816755.2. Lineage (NCBI taxonomy): Eukaryota > Viridiplantae > Streptophyta > Magnoliopsida > Fabales > Fabaceae > Arachis > Arachis ipaensis. Next base: position 92,846,312 of record NC_029794.2, read on the forward strand.
TGCAATTGAATTTGTGGATCAGCAAATTGGTCCCTACGGTGCCCTTCCTATGGATGATGTGTCGCTCCTTCGCCATCTGGACTTTATAACTTGAAGTAGTGTTAGAATGGCGTATATAGGGGCTGCCCTATACCGGACTGCTCAAAATCTTCCTCTCCATGCCACCAAAGCCTTCATGGAAGAGGCTAAACAGAAGTTTGATCGGATGAAGGGCCTGAAGGAGGAGCTTGAAGTAAAGGTAGCCAAGTTAGAGAAGGATTTGGAGAACGAGAAGGCGAGTTCACTTTCTCTGGTGGCCTCTGTGAGGCTGTCCGAGGACATGGCACTGATGCATAAGGACAGCTATGTCACATCCTATCGGGAGGGGATGCGTCTGAAGGAGGAGTTGGAGAACGTCCGAGCTGATTACTCGAGCTCCAGGGTCATCTTGTTGGCAGCGTAACTGCTGCCTATGAGAACCTGAAAGAGCAAGTTCGGATTATTGCTCCCGAGGCCGACCTTACTCTCTTCAGCCTGGATAATGTTGTTAGGGATGGTAAGATTGTCCCTGATGACGAGGATGATGATGATGTCGAACCCTTCCCTGTGCAATTGCGTTGGAAAGTAGACATCCAGGGCTTTCCAGTAATATATAATAGTTCATACTTTGACCAAAAATAGACGACGTAAACTGGCGTTCAACGCCAGCTTTCTACCCAAATCTGGCGTCCAGCGCCAGAAAAGGATCCAAAACCAGAGTTGAACGCCCAAACTGGCACAAAAACTGGCGTTCAACTCCACAAATGGCCTCTGCACGTGCAACACTCAGGCTCAGTCCAAACACACACCAAGTGGGCCCAGGAAATGGATTTATGCATCAATTACTTACTCATGTAAACCCTAGTAGCTAGTTTATTATAAATAGGACCTCTTACTATTGTATTAGGAATCTTTGGTCTCAGTTTTATTACATTGTTCATCTTACTTGTTGCTCAGATTGGGTAACTTTCTTTTCGTTTTCTTTTCAAAAATTTTTCAAAAATATTTTCAAAATTTTCTCATCTGTTTTCGAAAAAAAAAATAATAATAAAAATGTTTTCAAAAATTTTCTTCAGAATTTTTAAGAATGAATTCTAGTGTTTCAGGGAGCATGTAAAGCCTGGCTGGCTGTAAAGCCATGTCTAAATTTATTTGGACTGAGGCTTGCAATTTGTTATAAAGAGCAATATACTCTCGTGTTAAATGCTGAAGCTTGGCTGGCCATTGGCCATGTCTAGTGTTTTGGATTGGAGCTTTCATTGAAGCTTGGCTGGCTAGTGACCCATGTCTAATTCCTGGACTGAAGCTTTAGACTAACACGGCAAGATTCCTGGAATTCATATTAAAATTTTTGGAATCCTTATTTTTTCTTTTTTTATATAATTTTCGAAAAAAAATCCAAAAAAAATTTAGAAAATCATAAAATCAAAAATATTTTTCTGTTTCTTGTTTGAGTCTTGAGTCATATCATAAGTTTGGTGTCACTTGCATATGCATCTAACATTTTTCGAAAATATCATGCATTCATAGTGTTCTTCATGATCTTCAAGTTGTTCTTGGTAACTTTTTCAAAAATATTTTCGAAAATTATCCCTCCCCCATCTCATTCTATTTATTCATTCATATCCTAACATCTCATTTCACCTCTCTTCCATCCTCACAGTTGTGTTTCTTCCATTATATTACATTCTTTGTCTCCCCCTCTTCTTCCACTCACACAGGAATCCCTATACTATGGTATAAAGGATCTCCATTATTATTATTATTTTTCTGTGCCTTCTTCTTTGTCATATGAGCAGGAGCAAGGATAAGAACATTCTTGTGGAAGCAGATCCAGAACCTGAAAGGACTCTGAAGAGAAAATTAAGAGAAGCTAAAATACAACAATCTAGAGATAACCTTTCAGAAATTTTCGAACAGGCAGAAGAGATGGCAGCCGAAAATAATAATAATGTAAGGAAGATGCTTGGTGACTTTACTGCACCTAATTCCAATCTACATGGAAGAACCATCTCCATTCCTGCCATTGGAGCAAACAACTTTGAGCTGAAACCTCAGTTAGTTTCTCTGATGCAGCAGAACTGCAAGTTTCATGGACTTCCATCTGAAGATCCTTTTCAGTTCTTAACTGAATTCTCGCAGATATGTGATACTGTTAAGACTAAGGGAATAGATCCTGAAGTCTACAGGCTCATGCTTTTCCCCTTTGCTGTAAGAGACAGAGCTAGATTATGGTTGGATTCTCAACCCAAAGACAGCCTGAACTCTTGGGATAAGCTGGTCACGGCTTGCTTAGCCAAGTACTTTCCTCCTCAAAAGCTGAGCAAGCTTAGAGCTGATGTTCAAACCTTCAGACAGAAAGAAGGTGAATCCCTCTATGAAGCTTGGGAAAGATA
>NC_029794.2:92848795-92852973 GCF_000816755.2 Arachis ipaensis
AAAAATTTTTCAAAAATATGTTCTTGATGTTCATCATGATCTTCATAGTGTTCTTGGTGTTCATCTTGACATTCATAGCATTCTTGCATGCATTCATTGTTTTGATCTAAAACTTTCATGCATTGCATAATTTTCATGTTTTTCATAAAAATTTCAAAAATCAAAAAAATATCTTTCCCTTTTTCTCTCATCAAATTCGAAAATTTGAGTTGACTTTTTCAAAAATATTTAAAATCAAATTGTTTCTCATGAGTCAAATCAAATTTTCAATTTGAAAATCTTATCTTTTTCAAAATCTTTTTCAAAAATCAAATCTTTTTCAAAACTCTTAGTTATTTTCAAAAATTCCAAAAATATTTTTCAAAAATCTTTTTCTTATTTTTATACCAAATTTTCGAAAATAACATAATCAATTAATGTTTTGATTCAAAAATTTGCAGTTTGTTACTTGCTTGTTAAGAAAGATTCAAACTTTAAGTTCTAGATGAAGATGTATTAGTAAAGGTTGAGGGCCTTTACATACCTACTGATTTCATAGTCCTGGATACTGGAAAGGAAGAGGATGAATCCATCATCCTAGGAAGACCTTTCCTGGCCACAGCAAGAGCTGTGATTGATGTTGACAGAGGTGAAATAGTCCTTCAATGGAATAAGGACTCCCTTGTGTTTAAGACTCAAGGATCTCCCTCTGCAACCATGAAGAGGAAGCAGAAAAAGCTTCTCTCAAAGCAGAACTCTTTTTGGTTGCTTGTTTAGCAACCCATTATTTTGAAAAACACAACGAGTAGCTTCTAAGCTTTTGGGTCTGACCCTGAAGCTTTGTTATTTTATGTCATGCTTGCTTGCACCTGTCTTAGATTCTTTATATGTTTCGAGAATGTTGAAGCCTTGTTGCTCAGCCTCTTTGAACTGCTTTGTACTTGGAGGTCGTAGATGCGTGGATCCAATTAGCAATCCATGACCGACTTCTTTGTCCTTTTCCAAGTAGTTGATCGACGTCGTCATGTCGATCTTTTCTTAGTTATTTTTAGTAATCCTCTTTTTTGGACCTTGGTCAGGTCTCTTTCAGAGATTACTTTTATAACTTGTTTGTTGTAGGAGACCGACTTCGTTGTGGCGATCTCTTCTAAGTTATTTTTTGTAATCCTCTTTCTTAGATCTTTGTCAGATCTCTTTCAGGGATTACTTTTATAACTTGTTTGTTATAGGAGACCGACTTCGTTATGTCGATCTCTTCTAAGTTATTTTTGTAATCCTCTTTCTTGGATCTTTGTCAGATCTCTTTCAGGGATTACTTTTATAACTTGTTTGTTGTAGGAGACCGACTTCGTTATGTCGATCTCTTCTAAGTTATTTTTGTAATCCTCTTTCTTGGATCTTTGTCAGATCTCTTTCAGGAATTACTTTTATAACTTGTTCGTAGGAGGTCGACTTCTTTGCGTCGTCCTCTTTCTAAGTTATTTTTGTAGTCCTCTTTTTTGGACCTTTGTCAAGTCTCTTTCAGGGACTACTTTTATAACTTTTTCATTTTGGGCTGACTTTGTCATGTCGGGCCCTTCTAAGTTAAAGTAATCCTCTTTAATAGGGTTGGCCAGACCTCTTTCCAGGGTTTACTTATAACTTAGGTTGACTTGGTCCGACTTCTTAACGTCGGCCAGTCTTTAAGTTATTATTTAGCAATCCATAAGACCTCGTCAGGTTCTTTTTTCGGATCACTTTCGATAACTTCTTACATTATTCTGTGTTCATCTTTGCCGATTTGTAGAAGGTGGTTGCTATCTTTAGATCATCTTTTAGGTGAATCGCGTTTTCACCTTTATCGGACGATTATCTTTATCGTGATCGTGCAGTGAAATTGTTTTTCACTTTTTGCCGATCTGTTGCTTTATAATCGGACGATGAATGCTTCAGATTAATGCATCTTGAAAACTTGTAGAATATCTAAAATATATTTTATTCAAAGGAAAGTGCAAATATATACATGTGGGAATTTTTCATCCCTTTAAGTCGGATAGTGTCTGAGTCTCACTTGGTGCCTCATTAAAAAACCTTTTCAGGAAAAAGAGTGCATCCAATAATGAGATCTTTTACCTTTTCTAGCTGTAGTACCTTCTTAGGTTGCAGGCGTGCCATGAACTGGGAAGCTCTCGTCCATCGAGTTCGGACAGTCTGTAGTAGCCCTTCCCAAGTACTTCTACAACTCGGTAGGGTCCTTTCTAGTTTTCTGCCAACTTTCCTTCACCTGGTCGAGTTGTTCCAATATCATTTCGGATTAGGGTGAGATCATTCTCCGCAAAACTTCTCGGCACTATCCTTTGATTATATCTGGAAGCCATTCGACGTTTTAGTGCTTCTACCCTGATCCGAGCTCTTTCTTGGATTTCAGGTAGTAGGTCGAGCTCTTCCCTCTGGAGTTGGGAGTTTTCTCCCTCATTGTAATGAACCACTCTAGGCGATTGATGAGCGGATAATTTATACGCTTTTTGGCATTATTTTTAGTATGTTTTTAGTATATTTTAATTATTTTTTATTATATTTTTATTAGTTTTTATTTAAAAATCACTCTTCTGGACTTTACTAAGAGTTTGTGTGTTTTTCTGTGATTTCAGGTATTTTCTGGCTGAAATTGAGGGACCTGAGCAAAAATCTGATCCAGAGGCTAAACAAGGACTGCAGATGCTGTTGGATTCTGACCTCCCTGCACTCAAAGTGGATTTTCTAGAGCTACAAAAGCCCAATTGGCGCGTTCTCAATTGCGTTGGAAAGTAGACATCCTGGGCTTTCCAGAAATATATAATTGTCCATACTTTGCCCGAGATTTGATGGCCCAAATAGGCGTTCCAAGTCAGCTCAAGAATTCTGGCGTTTAACTCCAAAACTGGCACAAAAGCTGGAGTTAAACGCCCAAACTGGCACAAAAGCTGGCGTTTAACTCCAAGAAAAGTCTCTACACATGGAAGCTTCAATGCTCAGCCAAAGCACACACCAAGTGGGCCCGGAAGAAGATTTCTACATTAATTACTCATTTTTGTAACCCTAGGCTACTAGTTCTCTATAAATAGGACCTTTTACTATTGTATTTAGACACACATCTTGGGACGTTTAGTCCTTAGACCTTTGAGGCTGGCCATTCGGCCATGCCTACACTATTTGTTCTTATGTATTTTCAATGGTGGAGTTTCTACACACCATAGATTAAGGTGTGGAGCTCTGCTGTTCTTCATGAATTAATACAAAGTACTATTGTTCTTCTATTCAACTCAAGTCTATTTCTTCTCCAAGATATTCATTCGTTCTTCAACTTGATGAATGTGATGATCTGTGACGCTCATCATCATTCTCACCTATGAACATGTTCCTGACAACCACCTCTGTTCTACTAGCAATGGCTTGAATGTGTATCTCTTGGGTTTCTAATCTAAGATTGGAACCTTTGTGGTATAGGCTAGAATTATTGGCGGCCATTCCTGAGATCCGGAAAGTCTAAACCTTGTCTGTGGTATTCTTAGTAGGATCTGGGAAGGGATGACTGTGACGAGCTTCAAACTCGCGATTGTGGGGCGTGTGACAGACGCAAAAGGATCAATGGATCCTATTCTGACATGATCGAGAACCGACAGCTGATTAGCCGATGTTGTGACAGAGCATCAGGATCATTTTCACTGAGAGGACGTGATGTAGCCATTGACAACGGTGATGCCCAACATAAAGCTTGCCATGGAAAGGAGTATGAATGATTGGAGGAAGGCAATAGGAAAGCAGAGGTTCAAGGGGAACAAAGCATCTTCATACGCTTATCTGAAATCCACCAATGAGTTACATAAGTATCTCTATCTTTATTTTATGTTTTATTCATATTTTAATTATCAATCCTCCATGACCATTTGAATCTGCCTGACTGAGATTTACAAGATGACCATAGCTTGCTTCAAGCCGACAATCTCCGTGGGATCGACCCTTACTCACGTAAGGTTTATTACTTGGACGACCCAGTGCACTTGCTGGTTAGTTGTGCGGAATTCTGACAAAGTGTGATTCACGTTTGAGAGCTCCAAGTCCCTTGGCGCCATTGTTGATGATCACAATTTCGCATACCAAGTTTTTGGCGCCGTTGCCGGGGATTGTTCGAGTTTGGACAACTGACGGTTCATCTTGTTGCTTAGATTAGGTACTTTTCA
>NC_029794.2:92853007-92879341 GCF_000816755.2 Arachis ipaensis
ACTGAAGCTTTAGACTAACATTGCATGATTCCTGGAATTCTTTTTAAAAGTTTTGAATCCCTTTATTTTCTTTTCGATATAAATTTCGAAAATCACAAAAAAATTTTAAAATCATAAAATCAAAAATATTTTATGTTTCTTGTTTGAGTCTAGTATCTAATTTTAATTTTGGTGTCAATTGCATACCTATAATTTTTGAAAATTACATGCACTATGTTCTTCATTAATCTTCAAGTTGTTCTTGATGATTTCATTGCTCTGATCTTTAAATTCTCTTGTTTTGTGTGTTTTGTTGTTTCTCATATGCATTCTCAATTTGTTAGTGTCTCCTATATGAAAATTTTTAAGTTTGGTGTCCTACATGCATTGTTTATTTGATCTTAGTTGCATTTTTATTGATTCCCATCATTAAAAATTCAAAAATATTTTTAAAACTATGTCTTTTCAAGTCAATAATATAGAGAATTGAAGATTCAGAACATTAAGCAGAGGAATCAAACAGAAAAAGCTGGGCGTTCAAAACGCCCAGTGAAGAAGGAAAACTGGCGTTTAAACTCCAGTCAGGGTACCTGGCTAGGCGTTTAACGCCCAAAATGGTAGAGATTTGGGCGTTAAACGCCAGAATGGGCACCATTCTGGACGTTTAACGCCAGGATGACACTAGAGGGAAGATTTTGTTTTTAATTCACATTTTTTTCAAGTTTTCATAATTTTTCAAAATCAAATCTTTTTCAAATCATATCTTTTCAATCATATCTCTTTCAAAATCAATTTCTTTCCATTTTATATTTATTTTTACTATTTTTGAAAATCCTTGCTTCAATTCAAGATTTACTTCAAAAATTTTCAAGTTGTTACTTGCCTATTAAGAAAGGATCAAATTTTAAATTTTAGAATCATATCTTTTAATTTCTTGTTAGTCAAGTAATCAACTTTAGTTTTAAAACTTTCTCTTTTTAATTTGATTTTCAAATCATATCTTTTCAATCATATTTTTTCAATCACACCCTTTTTCAAAATTAATTTTCAATCATATCTTTTTAATTTCTGATTTCAAAATCTTTTTCAAAAATCACTTGATTTCTTTCTCAATCTTAGTTTTCGAAAACCAATTACCAAATTTTCAAAATCTTTTAATTAATTTTCGAAAATTCTTCCCCTCTTTTCACATCCTTCTATTTAAAGGACTAAGACTCCTCATCAAGGTGCAATTCGAACTATGTCCCTCTTGATAAGTTCGAATTCCCTCTTCTCCACCTCCTCCTTCTATTCTTCTTTTCCCCTGACACCTCAAGGAATCTCTATACTGTGACATAGAGGATTCCCTACTTTCTTGTTCTCTTCTCTTTCATATGAGCAGGAACAAAGATAAAGGCATACTTGTTGAAGCTGATCCTGAACCTGAAAGGACCTTGAAGAGAAAGCTAAGAGAAGCTAAAGAACAATTCTCTTTAGAGGGCCTAACAGAGCTCTTCAAAGAAGAAGAAACCATGGCAGCCTGTTCCGAGGGTTACCTAAAACTGTAGGTCGATCTCGGACGAGATCTTCTATGCTGGTCGGAATCGATGTGTCCGGTTGGTGAATGGTGACCGGAGCTGGTGCGTGCGACTTGTTTGGACTTGAACGTGCTGCTGATCCTCCGTCACCGAAGGGTAGGGGGTACCTGCAAGAGACTCCGATGCTTAAGTTAGCATGGGTATTAAACAGGTGTTATGTAGAATCAGAGTGTGAGTTATACCTGGGTGCTCTAGTGTATTTATAATGGTGACATGTGACCTTTTGGATAAGATAAGTTAGTTATCTTATCTTATCTTTATCTTTGAGTTGAGGTCAGCGTATCTTTCAACTGAACCGCCTTCATCTCTATAGGCTTAGGCCGCCTTAGGATTCGGGTCGTGCTCCTCTGTTTGGGCCCTTAACTGGGCTCTTCTGTCGATTTGGCCGAGCTCTTTGAGAAGAGGTCGGATAGTCTGACCTGAAGAGGTTGGTCGCTTTTTCTCGGATCATCCCAGGTCGGATAGCTCGACCCAGGGTATGAACAGTGCCCCTGCTTGAGCTCGATCTTCTTTTTGAGGTCGAGTCCTTGACTTCGGTCCTTCTTAAAGTCGAACTCAAGCATTTGTCGATTCCTTTCTTTGTAAAGTCTTTTTTGAATGTAGAACGTTTTCCTCTAAAAGCGCGCGTTTTTGTATTAGCGCTTTTTTGGGAACGCAAGCGGTTTTAATATCCGCATTTAATTGGCATTAATTTGCCCTTCATTCTCTCTTGGCTTTTATTTTAAATTTCCTAATCAAAAATGGTTTCTCTTCTTCATTTCTTCTTCGTAACTTCTCCCTTTACTCTCTCATTTTCTGTTTCTCTCATATGCTCTCTGTCTTTCGCTTGCGCTTCTGCTTTCGTCGCTTGCCGTTTTTCTGGGCAGCCTTTGTCTCTGCGCTTCCATTCTTCCTCGAAGCTTCTTCCATCTCCAGGTTAGTCCCATTTCGTATTTTCCTCGTTGTTTTTTGACTTTGCGATGGGGTTTTCCTTTTGATCTTCTTTTTGGGGAAAGTTTGGATCTTTCTGTTTTTTATCATGCTTGACTTGTTGCATGCTCTGGAATTTCTTTGCTTTTTGGTGCAAATCTTTTTCTTGTTGCTTGAATCTTTTTCTTTTGCATGTTGCCGCCATTTCTGTTTGTGCCTTGGCTGATGATTTTTTGCTTGATTTCAAAAGAAAGTTTGCGCCTTTGCTGCTTGGCCTTTTTTTGACATTTCTCATATACTGTAGAAGTAGTGTTTTTCGCTGGTAAACTGTAGAAGTGTGGTCCTTTTGCGTTTTTGCTTCCTTTGTTTTCTGGATTTTATTTTGATGAGTGCTGGGATGTAGGCCGTAGAAATAACTTGAAAACCTTGCTTGTTTACTGCCTCCAAGGGATACCCCAAGACCTTTGTCTTGAGTCTTGGGGTTTTCCCTTTTTGTTTATCCGCCCGTCGAGATGTTTTGCCCTCTGTCCGAGATATTTTTGAGTAATCCATTCTTCTTTTATTTTTGTAGGATTTAGTTGACCTCATGTCTTCCCGAAATAACGTTGTCGAAATGCCTTCCCAGGTTCCCACGGGTATGGCTGATTGGGTGGACTCCATGGTTCTTATGTGTGTCTCGCTGGTTGATTCTGAATTTTGTACTCAGCTTAGGCAGTTTCACAGTGTCTGTAGTAATTATGGTGATGAGAAGAATTATGAACTTGTCCCTCCCTCTTCTGACGAGAGAGTCTGTTTTTCGACTCGAGTTGTTGATGGTCGCCCTTTCTTTTATGCTTATGATTTTTTCTTTGGTCAGCTGGGTATCTCCCTTCCATTTACCAAATTCGAAACCGACCTGTTATGGTCTTGTAATGTTGCCCCTTCTCAACTTCACCCCAATTCCTGGGGTTTTATTAAAATTTTCCAGTTGCTGTGCGATGGTCTTGGTATTTCTGCTTCCCAATCTCTCTTTTTCTATCTGTTTGTCTTGACTAAGCCCGGTGTGGTAAAAAAAAAAGTCGGCCTGGGTCTCCTTTCGTTCTACCCAGGGGAAGAAGGTTTTTTCCATGTTTGACGAGTCGTTCCGTGATTTTAAAAACTACTTTTTCAAGGTCCGAGCTGTTGAAGGAGCTCGGCCCTTTTTTCTAGATGAAAATGACGAACCTGCTTTTCCCTTGGAATGGCAAAAAGATGTGAAGGTTTCCAGGTATTCATGGAAAATGTTGGATGATGCTGAGCGAGCCTTTGTGACTATCTTGGAAGAACGCTGGGGTCAACCTCCCCATCTTGACACAAAGAAATTTCTAACCAATCCTACTCTTCTTCAAACTGAATTGGGTATCTTGTGTTTCTTTTATTATTTTGTTTATATTGCTTGTAGCTGTCTTTTCCGACTTATCCGACTTGTAGCTGAGTTTTCTGTTTTATTTACAGAGGCAATGAAGAATAATGAATCCATGAAAGCTGATAAGAGGGCGCAGAGGGCGACTGCTGCCAGAAATGCTGCTGCCCAGGCGGCTGGGGAGGGATCCTCCCAAGTGCGCGAGAAGCCGTCGGTGCAGAATTCCGCCGGGGTGAGGAAAGTGATCCCTACGCCCCGAGTTCGTTTGGCAGATCCTCACGTCACCTCTGCTGCTCCTTCTGTTGCTCCTCCCAATAAAAAACAAAAGATTGCTGAGCCCTTTGACCTCGATGCTCCTGATTTTAATGCTATTGAATTCGTGGATCAACAAATCGGTCCTTATGGCACTCTCTCCATGGACGATGTGTCCATCCTCCATCACTTGGAATTCATGGCCCGAAATCATGTGAAGATGGCGTACATGTCGGCTGCCATATATCGGACTGCTCAGAATCTCCCTCTCCACGCTACTAAAGCATTTGTGGAGGAGGTGAAACATGAGTTTGATCGGATGAAGGAGCTAAAGGAGGAGCTTGAGACGAAGGTAGCCAAGCTGGAGAAGGACTTGAAGAATGAGGAGGCGAGCTCTCAGTCATTGGCGGCTTTTTTGAGGTTGGCTGAGGATGCAGTCCTGATGCACAAGGAGAGTTACCTTTCATCTTATCGGGAAGTGATGCGCCTGAGGAGGGAGCTTGACAGTGTTCGGGAAGATTATACTGAGCTCTAAAGTCATCTCGTTGGCAGAGTGACTGCTGCTTATGAGAACTTGAGGTAGCAAGTTCAGGTCATTGCTCCCGAGGCCGACCTCACCCTTTTTAGCCTGGATAATATTGTCAGGGATGGCAAGATTATCCTTGATGATGAGGGTGGTGATGATGATGTCGTTCCTCTTGTGTCTTCTACCAAAGTGCCGACCTCTTCAGTTCCTCCCGCTATGCCCGACCCGGATTGCCAGATCTTGAATCGGGAGGATGGAACTGTGGATGCTGTGCCGATCCAGACTCGCCCTCCTTCTCCTTGTCCTGATGCTGCCAAGAAGGCTCCTGATGCTTGTCGATCTTTTCTTAAAATTTGTGTAGTTGGCCCGGCTTGTGGGCTTTTTTAGAACTCTTTTATTTATTTGCTGATACTTCTTAGTTGCTTATCTAGCAACTTTTATTTTGAAAAACAAACAATAGCTCGCTATCTTTTTTATAGTAGTTTTTGGTGGCCTTTCGAGGCCTTATAACTCTGTAAAAAGTAGTTTTTTAACTAGGCATCTTTTCTGTTTTCTGCTGATGTCGAAATCTTGCGGATCGACCTCCTTGGGTTGTTTTTGTTTTGTTATTTGTAGCCTGAATCCTTTGAGGTCGTGGTTGTGGGGGTCCAACTTGTTTCTTTAGTTTTCTTTGCTTTGTATGCTTTCTTAACGTTGGTCCCCTTCTAAGCTATTTTCGTAATCCTGTGTCTTGGACCTTTGCTAGGTCTCCTTCAGGGATTACTTTTATATCTTATTTTTGTAGGAGTTCGACTTCGTTAGGTCGACCTCTTTCTAAGTTATTTTTGTAATCCTCTTTCTTGGACCTTTGTCAGGTCTCTTTCAGGGATTACTTTGATAACTTTCCAGTTGTAGGAGTCCGACTTGGTTATATCGGTCTCCTTTAAGTTATTTGTAGTCCTCCTTCTTGGATCTTTGTCAGATCTCTTTCAGGGACTACTTTGATAACTTTTAAGTAGTAGGAGTCCGACTTCGTTATATCGGTCTCCTTTAAGTTATTTTTGTAATCCTCTTTCTTGGACCTTTGTCAGATCTCTTTCAGGGATTACTTTGATAACTTTCCAGTTGTAGGAGTCCGACTTGGTTATATCGGTCTCTTTTAAGTTATTTGTAGTCCTCCTTCTTAGATCTTTGTCAGATCTCTTTCAGGGACTACTTTGATAACTTTTAAGTAGTAGGAGTCCGACTTCGTTATATCGGTCTCCTTTAAGTTATTTTTGTAATCCTCTTTCTTGGACCTTTGTCATATCTCTTTCAAGGATTACTTTGATAACTTTCCAGTTGTAGGAGTCCGACTTGGTTATATCGGTCTCCTTTAAGTTATTTGTAGTCCTCCTTCTTGGATCTTTGTCAGATCTCTTTCAGGGACTACTTTGATAACTTTTAAGTAGTAGGAGTCTGACTTCGTTATATCGGTCTCCTTTAAGTTATTTTTGTAATCCTCTTTCTTGGACCTTTGTCAGGTCTCTTTCAGGGATTACTTTTATAACTTTTCATTTTGGGCTGACTTTGTCATGTCGAGCCCTTTTAAGTTAAAGTAATCCTCTTTAATAGGGTTGGCCAGACCTCTTTCCAGGGTTTACTTATAACTTGGGTTGACTTGGTCCGACTTCTCAACGTCAGCCAGTCTTTAAGTTATTATTTTAGCAATCCGTAAGACCTCGTCAGGTTCTTTTTTAGATTACTTTCGATAACTTCTTACATTATTCTGTGTTCATCTTTGCTGATTTGTAGAAAGTGGTTGTCATCTCTAAATCGTCCTTTGGGTGAATCGTGTTTTCACCTTTATCGGATGGTTGTCTTTATCATGATCGTGCAGTGAAATTGTTTTTCACTTTCTGCCGATCTGTTGCTTTATAATCGAACGATGAATGTTTCAGATTAATGCGTCTTGAAATCTTTGTAGAATATCTAAAATATATTTTATTTAAAGGAAAAGTGCAAATATATACATATGGGATTTTCTGAGTCTCAACTTGGTGCCTCATTAAAAAACCTTTTCAGGAAAAAGAGTGCATCCAATGATGAGATCTTTTATCTTTTCTAACTATAGTACCTTTTGAGGTTGCAGGCGTGCCATGACCTGGGAAGCTCTCGTCCATCGAGTTCAGACAGTCTGTAGTAGCCCTTTCCATGTACTTCTACAACTCGGTAGGGTCCTTTCCAGTTTGCTGCCAGCTTTTCTTCTCCTGGTCGAGTAGTTCCGATATCATTTCGGATTAGGATGAGATCATTTTCTGCAAAACTTCTTGGCACTACCTTTTGATTATATCTGGAAGCCATTCGGCATTTTAGAGCTTCTTCCCTGATCCGAGCTCTTTCTTGGATTTCGGGTAACAAGTCGAGTTCTTCTTTCTGAAGTTGGGAGTTTGCTCCCTCATTGTAGTGAACTACTCTGGGCGACCCTTCCTCAATCTCTACTGGAATCATCGCCTCTATTCCGTATGCTAATCGGAAGGGGGATTCCTTTGTGGTGGAATGTGGCGTTGTTCGATATGCCCACAGGACCTGTGGAAGCTCTTCTGCCCAGGCTCCCTTTGCATCTTGTAATCTTTGTTTTAATTCGGCCAATATGACTTTGTTAGCAGCTTCGGCCTGCCCATTGGCTTGTGGATGTTCGACGGAGGTGTACTGGTGCTTTATATTCAAGTCGGCTACTAGTTTTCTAAAGCCTGCATCTGTGAATTGGGTGCCATTGTCTGTGGTTATTGAATATGAAACCCCGAACCTTGTGACAATGTTTCTATATAAGAATTTCTGGCTTCTTTGAGCGGTGGCATTGGCCAGGGGCTTTGCCTTGATCCACTTTATAAAGTAATCTATCCCTACTATGAGGAATTTAACTTGTCCTGATCCCTGTGGGAAGGGGCCGAGAAGATCGAGTCCCCATTTTGCAAACGGCCAAGGCGAGGTCACGCTGATGAGCTCTTCTGGCAGGGCGATGTGAAAGTTGGCATGTTTCTGACATGGTGGGCATGTTTTTACAAATTCTGTGGCTTCTTTCTGTAGAGTTGGCCAATAAAATCCCTCCCGGAATACTTTTTTGGCGAGAGCTCGTGCTCCGAGATGATTGCCACAGATACCACTGTGTATTTCTTCTAGCACTTCCTTTGTGTTGGAGGTTGGCACACATTTTAGTAAAGGTGTTAAGATTCCTCTTTTGTACAGGATGTTGTTTATGATGGTGTAGTACTGTGCCTCCCTTTTTAACCTCTTTGCCTCCTTTTCTTCTGTGGGGAGCATTCCTGTTCTGAGGTAGTTGGCTATAGGGGTCATCTATCCTTGGTCCTGACTTGTTATAGTCAGGACTTTTTCCTCTTCCGAGATTGACAGGTTCTGCAACATTTCCTGGATGAGGCTTCTATTGTTGCCCCCTGGTTTGGTGCTGGCTAGTTTTGAGAGTGCATCAGCTCGGGCATTTTGTTCGCGGGGTATGTGGCAGATCTTATACTCCCCTATTTGTCCGAGCTGTTCCTTGGTTTTATCCAAATACCTTTTTATGGTGGGATCTTTGGCTTGGTAGCTCCCTGTTATTTGTGATGTGACCACTTGTGAATCGCTGTAAATATTGAGTTTTTGAGCTCCGACTTCTTTAGCCAGCTTCAAACCAGCTAATAATGCTTCATATTCTGCCTGGTTGTTTGAGGCCGGGAACCCGAACTTGAGGGAGAGCTCAACCTGGTTCCTTGGTTGCTTTCTATTATCACGCTCGCACCGCTTCTAGTTTTATTTGAAGAACTGTCCACGTAAAGGTTCCATTCTGTTGGGGTTTCTAGGGCATCTGTGAATTCTGCGATAAAATCGGCCAAATACTGTGATTTGATGGCCATCCGAGCTTTATATTGGAGGTCAAGCTCTGACAACTCGACTGCCCATTGTAGAATTCTGCCTGCTAGATCTGTTTTCTGTAATATTCCTTTTATGGGTTGGTTAGTTCGAACCTTAATAGTGTGAGCCTGGAAGTACGGGCGGAGTCGTCGAGATGTTAGGATAAGAGTATAGGAAAATTTTTCTATTTTCTGGTAGTTCAGCTCGGATCCCTGTAGTGCCTTGTTAATGAAGTAGACGGGTTGTTGTCCATTTTCGTCTTCTCTGACTAGTGCTGAGGCTATTGCCCGACTCCCTACTACGAGATATAATATGAGCGGTTCTCCTTCTCATGGTCGAGATAAGATAGGTGGCCGTCCTAAGAACTCCTTGAAGTCTTTGAATGCTTGCTCACATTCTGTCGTCCATTCGAACTGTTTTCCCTTTCTTAAAGTAGCATAGAAGGGGAGAGATCTTATCGCAGCTCCTGCTAAGAATCGGGATAGGGCGGCCAATCTCCCGTTGAGTTGTTGTACTTCTTTGACACATGTTGGGGTCTTCATGTTGAGTATGGCTTGACATTTGTCTGGATTTGCTTCAATTTCCCTTTGTGTGAGCATGAAACCTAAGAATTTGCCTGCTTCTACTGCGAAGGTACATTTTGCGGGATTGAGTCGCATGTTGTGTTTCCTTATGGTGTCAAACACTTGAGCCAGGTCAGATAATAATGTATCTTCGGTTTGTGTTTTTATTAGCATGTCGTCCACATAGACCTCCATGATGTTTCCGATGTGATCCGAAAAAACTTTATTCATTAGTCTTTGATATGTAGCTCCTGCGTTCTTGAGACCGAAGGGAATCACGATGTAACAGTAGTTTGCCTATGGTGTTAAAAACGAGGTATTTTCTTGGTCTCGTGGATACATGGGGATTTGGTTGTATCCTGAATACGCGTCCATAAACGAGAGATATTTATATCCAGAGGAAGCATCTACCAGGGCGTCAATACTTGGGAGTGGGTATGGATCTTTTGGGCAAGCTTTGTTGAGATCGGTGTAATCGGTGCACATTCGTCACTTCCCATTCGATTTTTTCACCAAGACGACGTTGGCTAGCCATAGCGGGTATTTAACTTCTCTTATAAATCCGGCTTCCAGTAGTGCCTGTACTTGCTCTTCCACAGCCTGGGATCGCTCTGGCCCAAGCTTTCTTCGTCTCTGCTGTACCGGTCGAAATCCTGGGTAGACCGCCAACTTGTGGCACATTAGCTTAGGGTCTATGCTTGGCATGTCCGCGGCTTTCCATGCAAAGAGGTCGACATTATCTCGAAAGAATTGTATTAGCAATTCTTTTAAATCTCCTTTGAGGATTGTGCCGATATTAGTTGTTTTTTCCGAGGTGTCCCCGATCTGAATTCTTTCTATCTCGCCCTCTGGTTGGGGGCGAAGATCTTCTCGTCGTTGAACTCCGCCCAACTCGATTGCGTGGAACTCTTCTCCTTTGCCTCTGAGGTTTAGGCTTTCGTTATAACAGCGACGTGCCATTTTTTGGTCAGCTTTTATCGTGGCTATCCCTTTCAGAGTTGGGAACTTCATACATAGGTGTGGGGTCGAGACTATTGCGTCGAGTTGGTTGAGTGTTGTCCGACCTATGAGAGCATTGTAAGCTGAACTTACATCAACCAAGATGTAGTCTATTTTGAGGGTCCTGGATTGGTCTCCTTTTTCGAAGGTTGTATGTAGTGATATATATCCTAGTGGTCGAACCGGGGTATCTCCTAACCCGAACAGGCTGTTTGGATATGCCTTAAGTTCTTTTTCATCTAAGCCGAGTTTGTCAAAGGCTGTCTTGAATAAGATGTCGGCAGAACTCCCTTGGTCTATTAAGGTGCGGTGTAGGTTGGCGTTTGCCAATATGATGGTGATGACCATGGGATCGTCGTGTCCTGTGATGATGCCAGACGCGTCCTCCTTAGTGAATGTTATCACTGGGATGTTGAGTGCTTCCTCCTCTCCTTCGACATGATATACTTCTTTGAGATACCTTTTGCGGGAAGATTTGGAGATCCCTCCTGCTGCGAATCCGCCATGTATCATGTGGACATGTCTTTCTGGTGTCCGAGGTGATCGTTCTGTTCGCTCGGTATCTTCATCTCTTCGTCTTTTTCTTTGATCATCATCTCGAGTAGCCAGGAATCGATCTAATTTTCCTTCCCTTACCAATTTTTCTATGATATTTTTTAAGTCAAAGCATTCGTTGGTGGCGTGTCCTCTGACCCGATGATATTCACAATATTCCTTCCGATTTCCTCCTCCCCTTTTTCCTTTGAGGGGCCGTGCTGGGGGGAATTTTTTCTGTATGGCAGACCTCTTTGTATATTTCGACTAGGGATGCTCTGAGGGGAGTATAATTATGGTATTTTTTAATTTTCTCCCCTTGTCGGTCTTCTTTTCATTTAGATTCCTTGTCTTTGTCACGGTAGGAGGCCCCCGATTTTGAGGTCTCTCATAACCGAGCGTTTTCTTCCATGTTGTATTTTTCTGCCCGTTCCTGCACTTCGTCTAAGGAAGTCGAGTACTTTTTTGATATAGACTGGCTGAAAGTTCCCTCTCGTAGGCCGTTGATAAGTCCCATGATGGCGGCCTCTGTGGGTAAGCTTTGTATGTCCATGCATGTTTTGTTGAATCTTTCCATGTAATTGCGGAGGCTCTCCCGATCTCCTTGCTTGATTCCTAGTAGACTGGGGGCGTGTTTAGCTTTATCTTTCTGGATGGAGAATCTGGCGAGGAACTTTCCGGCTAGATCGTCAAAGTTTGAGATGGACTTGGGAGGTAAGCTGTCGAACCATCTGATCACCATTTTCGTGAGGGTTGTTGGAAAGGCTTTGCAGCGAATGGCATCTGAGGCGTCGGTAAGGTACATTCTGCTTCTGAAATTGCTGAGATGATGGTTGGGACCAGTGGTACCGTCGTACAAAATCATATCCGGGAGTTTGAAGTCTTTTGGAATTTTGGTTTTCATGATTTCCCTGGTGAACGGATCCTGTTCTTTGCGTGAGCTTTCCTCAGGAGTGATCCGAGGGACTTTTAATTTGAGATCGGCTTCTAATTGCTGTAACTTGTCTTCCAATTCTCGACGTCGCCGTACTTCTTTTTGTAGATCTTTTTCTATTTCTTGTTGTCGTTGGGTTTTTTCTTCAAGTTGCTTCAAGCGATTTTGAAGGGCTTCTATTGCTCCCGGTTTAGCTGAATTTTTGTCTCCATTGGATTCCAAAGTGTCCTTTGGTGGGGTGTCCGCATTTTTGTGCGGTGTTCTATTCTCTAGATCTGAGTCGTGGTCATTGTCATGGTTTTCCGCCATGGTGATGGGATGACTTCCAGATTCCCCGGCAACGGCACCAATGTTCCGAGGGTTACCTGAAACTGTAGGTCAATCTCGGACGAGATCTTCTATGCTGGTCGGAACCGATGTGTCCGGTTGGTGAATGGTGACCGGAGCTGGTGCGTCCGACTTGTTTGGACTTGAACGTGCTGCTGATCCTCCATCACCGAAGGGTGGGGGGTACCTGCAAGAGATTCCGATGCTTAAGTTAGCATGGGTATTAAACAGGTGTTATGTAGAATCAGAGTATGAGTTATACCTGGGTGCTCCAGTGTATTTATAATGGTGACATGTGACCTTTTGGATAAGATAAGTTAGTTATCTTATCTTATCTTTATCTTTGAGTTGAGGTCAGCGTATCTTTCAACGGAACCGCCTTCATCTCTATAGGCTTAGGCCGCCTTAGGATTCGGGTCGTGCTCCTCTGTTTGGGCCCTTAACTGGGCTCTTTTGTCGATTTGGCCGAGCTCTTTGAGAAGAGGTCGGATAGTCTGACCTAAAGAGGTTGGTCGCTTTTTCTCGGATAATCCTAGGTCGGATAGCTCGACCCAGGGTATGAACACAGCCGAAAACAACAATGCCAACAATGCAAGGAAGGTGCTTGGTGACTTTACTGCACCTACTCCTGATTTCTATGGGAGAAGCATCTCTATCCCTGCCATTGGAGCAAACAACTTTGAGCTTAAGCCTCAATTAGTTTCTCTAATACAACAGAATTGCAAGTTTCATGGACTTCCATTGGAAGATCCTCATCAGTTCTTAGCTGAGTTCTTGCAAATCTGACACTGTCAAGACCAATGGGATTGACCCTAAAGTCTACAGACTTATGCTTTTTCCTTTTGCAGTAAGAGACAGAGCTAGAACATGGTTGGATTCACAACCTAAGGAGAGCCTGAACTCTTGGGAAAAGCTAGTCAATGCCTTCTTGGCAAAGTTCTTTCCACCTCAAAAATTGAGTAAGCTTAGAGTGGAAGTCCAAACCTTTAGACAGAAGGATGGCGAGTCCCTCTATGAAGCTTGGGAGAGATACAAGCAATTGATTAGAACGTGCCCTTCTGACATGCTTTCAGAATGGAGCATCATAGGAATCTTCTATGATGGTCTGTCTGAACTATCCAAGATATCATTGGATAGCTCTGTTGGAGGATATCTTCATCTGAAGAAGACGCCTGCAGAAGCTTAGGAACTCATTAAAATGGTTGCAAATAACCAATTCATGTACACCTCTGAAAGGAATCCTGTGAATAATGGGTCAACTCAGAAGAAAGGAGTTCTTGAGATTGATACTCTGAATGCCATATTGGCTCAGAATAAAATATTGACTCAACAAGTCAATATGATTTCTCAGAGTCTGTCTGGAATGCAACCAGCAACAGGCAGTACTAAGGAAGCTTCCTCTAAAGAAGAAGCTTATGATCCTGAGAACCCAGCAATGGAAGAGGTGAATTACATGGAAGAATCCTATGGAAACACCTATAATCCTTCATAGAGAAATCACCCAAATCTCTCATGGAAGGATCAACAGAGACCTCAACAAGGTTTCAACCACAACAATGGTGGAAGAAACAGGTTTAGCAATGGCAAGCCTTTTCCATCATCTTCTCAGCAACAGACAGAGAATTCTAAGCAAAACCCCTCTGACTTAACAACCATTGTCTCTGATCTAATCAAAACCACTCAAAGTTTCATGACTGAAACAAGGTCCTCCATTAGAAATTTGGAGGCACAATTGGGTCAGCTGAGTAAGAAAATTACTGAACTCCCTCATAGCACTCTCCCTAGCAATACAGAAGAGAATCCAAAAAGAGAGTGCAAGGCCATAACCACATCTCACATGGACGAACATGGAGAGGAGGAAGAGGCAGTGATTCCCATTGAGGAAAACCTCAATGGACGCCCACTGACCTCCATGGAGTTCCCTAATGAGGAATCATGGGAATCTAAGGCTCATACTGAGACCATAGAGATTCCATTAAATCTACTTCTGCCATTCATGAGCTCTGATGAATATTCTTCCTCTGAAGAGGATGAAGATGTTACTGAAGAGCAAGTTGCTAAGTACCTTGGAGCAATCATGAAGCTAAATGCCAAGTTATTTGGTAATGAGAATTGGGAGGATGAACCTCCATTGCTCATCAAAGAACTGGATGACTTGACTAGGCAGAGATTACCTCAAAAGAGACAGGACCCTGAAAAGTTCTCAATCCCTTGTACCATAGGCACCATGACCTTTGAGAAGGCTCTGTGTGACCTAGGGTCAAGCATAAACCTTATGCCTCTCTCTGTAATGGAGAAGCTAGGGATCATTGAGGTACAAGCTGTAAGAATCTCACTAGAGATGGCAAACAATTCAAAGAAACAAGCTTATGGACTTGTAGAGGATGTCTTGGTAACGGTTGAAGACCATTACATCCCTGCTGATTTCATAGTCCTAGAGACTGAGAAGTGTATGGATGAATCCATCATTCTTGGCAGACCCTTCCTAGCCACATCAAAAGCTGTGATTGATGTTGACAGAGGAGAATTGATCATTCAAGTGAATGAAGACTCCCTTGTATTTAAAGCTCAAGGATATCCCTCTATCACCATGGAGAGGAAGCATGAAGAGCTTCTCTCAATACAGAGTCAAACAGAGCCCCACAGTCAAACTCTAAGTTTGGTGTTGGGAGGCCACAACCAAACTTTAAGTTTGATGTTGAACCCCCACATTCAAACTCTAAGTTTGGTGTTGGGAGGTTACAACATTGCTCTGAACATCTGTGAGGCTCCATGAGAGCCACTGTCAAGCTATTGACATTAAAGAAGCGCTTGTTGAGAGGCAACCCAATCTTTACTTATCTATGTTAAATTTCTATTTTCTATTGTTATTTTATGTTTTCTGTAGGTTGATGATCATGTGAAGTCACAAAAATAATTGAAAAAGCAAAAACAGAAGGAAAAACAGAATGAAAAACAGAACACCCTGGAGGAGACAGTTACTGGCGTTTAAACGCCAGTAAAGGTAGCAAAATGGGCGTTAAACGCCTAGTCTGGCATCATTCTAGGCGTTTAATGCCAGAAAAGGGCACCAGACTGGCGTTTAACGCCAGGAATGGGCAAGAAGCTGGCGTTAAATGCCAGAAATGGGCAGCAGCCTGGCGTTTAACGCAAGGATTGGCAGAAAGGGGCGTTTTGCACGCCACTTGGTGCAGGGATGAGATATCCTTGACACCTCAGGATCTGTGGACCACACAGGATCCCCACCTACCCCACCACTCTCTCTCTTCTTCACCCATTCACCAATCAGCTCAATACCTCTTCCCCAAAAACCCCTCACCTATCAAATCCCACCATTCTCTTCACCACTCACATCCATCCTTCATAAAACCCCACCTA
This sequence comes from Arachis ipaensis, assembly GCF_000816755.2. Taxonomy (NCBI): domain Eukaryota; kingdom Viridiplantae; phylum Streptophyta; class Magnoliopsida; order Fabales; family Fabaceae; genus Arachis; species Arachis ipaensis. The sequence goes on from NC_029794.2 coordinate 92,868,234, forward strand.
CCTCACCATTCAAATTCAAACCACTTTCCCTCCCAAACCTACCCTCTATAGCCGAACCATACACACCCCTCTCACCCCTATATAAACCCATCTTCACTCCTTCATTTTCACACAACCTAAACACCACTTCTCCCCATTGGCCGAAACACAAAGCCCACTCCATCTCCTCTATTTCTTCTTCTTCTACTCTCTTCTTTCTTCTTTTGCTCGAGGACGAGCAACCTTCTAAGTTTGGTGTGGTAAAAGCTAAAGCTTTTTATTTTTCCAAACCATTTATGGCACCAAAGGCCGGAGAAACCTCTAGAAAGAGGAAAGGGAAGGCAAAAGCTTCCACCTCCGAGTCATGGGAGATGGAGAGATTCCTCTCAAGGGTGCATCAAGACCACTTCTATGAAGCTGTGGCTAAGAAGAAAGTGATCCCCGAGGTCCCTTTCAAACTCAAAAAGAATGAGTATCCAGAGATCCGACATGAGATCCGAAGAAGAGGTTGAGAAGTTCTCACCAACCCTATTCAACAAGTCGGAATCTTAATGGTTCAAGAGTTCTATGCCAACGCATGGATCACCAAGAACCATGATCAAAGTGTGAACCCGGACCCCAAGAATTGGCTTATAATGGTCCGAGGGAAATACTTAGACTTTAGTCCGGAAAATGTAAGGTTGGCATTCAACTTGCCTATGATGCAAGGAGATGCAGAGACATTGAGGAGCTCAAGCACTCCATAAGATCTTCAAGAGGAAGAACAAGCCGCCATCATTAAGGTAGACCCATTCTTTAATCTCCTTGTTCTTTATTTTTCTATTTTTCGAAAATTGTGCTTTATGTTTATTTATATTTGTGTCTTTATTACATGATCATTAGTGTCTAAGTGTCTATGCCTTAAAGCTATGAAAATGAATCCATCACCTTTCTTAAATGAAAAATGTTTTTAATTGAAAAAGAAAAAGAAGTGCATCAATTTCAAATTTTAAAACAGTTTAATTATTTTGATGTGGAGGCAATACTATTGTTTTTTTGAATGAATGCTTGAATAGTGCATATTTTTGAATTTAATTGTTTATGAATGTTAAAATTGTTGGCTCTTAAAAGAATGAAAGGAAAAGGAGAAATGTTATTTGATGATCTGAAAAATCATAAAATTGATTCTTGAAGCAAGAAAAAGCAGTGAAAAGCTTGCAGAAAAAAAGATATATGCGAAAAAAAAGAGAGAAAAGAAAAAGAAAAAAAAAGAAAAAGTAAGCAGAAAAAGCCAATACCCCTTTAAACCAAAAGGCAAGAGTGATAAAAAGGATCCAAGGCTTTGAGCATCAGTGGATAGGAGGGCCCACAGGAATAAAATCCTGGCCTAAGTGGCTAAACCAAGTTGTCCCTAACCATGTGCTTGTGGCGTGAAGGTGTCAAGTGAAAACTTGAGACTGAGCGGTTAAAGTCGAGGTCCAAAGCAAAAAGAAGAGTGTGCTTAAGAACCCTGGACACCTCTAATTGGGGACTCTAGCAAAACTGAGTCACAATCTAAAAAAGATTCACCCAGTTATGTGTCTGTGGCATTTATGTATCCGGTGGTAATACTGGAAAACAAAGTGCTTAGGGCCGCGGCCAAGACTCATAAAATAGCTGTGTTCAAGAATCAACATACTTAACTAGGAGTGTCAGTAACACTATCTGGATTCTGAGTTCCTATAGATGCCAATCATTCTGAACTTCAAGGAATAAAGTGAGATGCCAAAACTGTTCAGAAGCAAAAAGCTAAAAGCCCCGCTCATCTAATTAATACTGATCTTCATAGATGTTTTTGGAATTCATTGTACATTCTCTTCTTTTTATCCTATTTGATTTTCAGTTGCTTGGGGACAAGCAACAATTTAAGTTTGGTGTTGTGATGAGCGGATAATTTATATGCTTTTTGGCATTGTTTTTAGTATGTTTTTAGTATATTTTAATTATTTTTTATTATATTTTTATTAGTTTTTATTTAAAAATCACTCTTCTGGACTTTACTATGAGTTTGTGTGTTTTTCTGTGATTTCAGATATTTTCTGGCTGAAATTGAGGGACCTGAGCAAAAATCTGATTCAGAGGCTGAACAAGGACTGCAGATGCTATTGGATTTTGACCTCCTTGCACTCAAAGTGGATTTTTTGGAGCTACAGAAGCCCAATTGGTGCGCTCTCAATTACGTTAGAAAGTAGACATCCTGGGCTTTCTAGCAATATATAATAGTCCATACTTTGCTCGATATTTGATGGCCCAAACAGGCGTTCCAAGTCAGCTCAAGAATTCTAGCGTTTAACTCCAAAACTGGCACAAAAGCTGGAGTTAAACGCCCAAACTGGCCCAAAAGCTGGCGTTTAACTCCAAGAAAAGTCTCTACACATGGAAGCTTCAATGCTCAGCCCAAGCACACACCAAGTGGGCCCGGAAGAAGATTTCTGCATTAATTACTCATTTCTGTAACCCTAGGCTACTAGTTCTCTATAAATAGGACATTTTACTATTGTATTTAAACACACATCTTGGGACGTTTAGTCCTTAGACCTTTGAGGCTGGCCATTCGGCCATGCCTACACTATTTGTTCTTATGTATTTTCAATGGTGGAGTTTCTACACACCATAGATTAAGGTGTGGAGCTCTACTGTTCTTCATGAATTAATACAAAGCGCCATTGTTGATGATTACAATTTCGCATACCAGCGATCCTTCCTCAATCTCTACTAGGATCATTGCTTCTATTCTGTTTGCTAACCGGAAGGGGGATTCCTTTGTGGTGGAATGTGGCGTCGTTCGATACGCCTATAGAACTTGTGGAAGCTCTTCTGCCCAAGCTCCCTTTGCGTCTTGTAATCTCCGTTTTAACCCGGCCAATATGACTTTGTTGGCAGCTTCGGCCTGTCCATTGGCTTGCGGGTGTTCAACGGAGGTGTACTGGTGCTTTATGTTTAAGTCGGCTACTAATTTTCTGAAGCCTGCATCTGTGAATTGAGTGCCATTGTCTGTGGTGATGGAGTGTGGAACCCCGAACCTTGTGACAATGTTTCTATATAGGAATTTCCGGCTTCTTTGAGCAGTGGCGTTGGCTAGGGGCTCTGCCTCGATCCACTTTGTGAAATAGTCTACCCCTACTATGAGGAATTTAACTTGTCCTGATCCCTGGGGGAAGGGTCCGAGAAGATCAAGTCCCAATTTTGCAAATGGCCAAGGCGAAGTTACGCTGATAAGCTCTTCTGGCGGGGCGATGTGAAAGTTGGCATGTTTCTGACATGGTGGACATGTCTTTACAAATTTTGTAGCTTCTTTCTGTAGAGTTGGCCAATAAAATCCCGCCCAGAGTACTTTTTTGGCGAGAGCTCGTGCTCCGAGATGTTTGCCGCAAATGCCGCCGTGTACTTCTTCTAGCACTTCCCTTGTGTTGGAGGTCGGCACGTATTTTAGTAATGGTATTGAGATCCCTCTTTTGTAAAGGATGTTGTTTATGATAGTGTAGTACTGTGCGTCCCTTTTTAACCTCTTTGCCTCCTTTTCTTTTGAGGGGAGTGTTTCTTCTTTGAGGTAGTTAATTATGGGGGTCATCCGTCCTTGGTCCTGACTTGTTATGGCTAGGACTTTTTCCTCTTCTGAGATTGACGGGTTCTGTAGCATTTCCTGGTTGAGGCTTCTATTGTTGCCCCCTGGTTTGGTGCTGGCTAGTTTTGAGAGTGCGTCAGCTCGGGCATTTTGTTCGCGGGGTATGTGGCAGATCTTATATTCCCCGAGTTATCTGAGCTGTTCCTTGGTTTTATCCAAATACTTTTTCATGGTAGGATCTTTGGCTTGGTAGCTCCCTGTTATCTGTGAGGTGACTACTTGTGAATCGCTGTAAATGTTGAGTTTTTGAGCTCCAACCTCTTTAGACAGCTTCAAACCAGCTAATAACGCTTCATATTCTGCCTGGTTTTTTGAGGCTGGGAACCCGAACTTGAGGGAGAGCTCAACTTGGGTTCCTTGGTTGCTTTCTATTATCACACCTGCGCCGCTTCCAGTCTTATTTGAAGAACCGTCCACATAGAGATTCCATTCTGTGGGGATTTTCAGGACATCTGTAAATTCTGCGATGAAGTCGGCCAGATACTGTGATTTGATGGCCGTCCGAGCTTCATATTGGAGGTCGAACTCGGATAACTCGACTGCCCATTGTAAAATTCTGCTTGCTAAATCTGTTTTTTGCAATATTCTTTTTATGGGCTGGTTAGTTCGAACCTTAATGGTGTGAGCCTGGAAGTACGGGCAAAGTCGTCAAGATGTTAGAATGAGAGTATAGGCAAACTTTTCTATTTTCTGGTAGTTCAACTCGGATCCCTGTAGCGCTTTACTAATGAAGTAGACGGGTTGTTGCCCACTTTCGTCTTCTTTGACTAGTGCTGAGGCTATTGCCCGGCTTCCTACTGCGAGATATAATATGAGCGGTTCTCCTTTTCGTGGCCGAGATAGGATAGGTGGCCGTCCTAAGAATTCCTTGAAGTCTTGGAAGGCTTGTTCACATTCTGTTGTCCATTCGAACTGCTTTCCCTTCCTTAATGTAGCATAGAAGGGGACAGATCTTATCGCTGATCCTGCTAAGAACCTGGATAGGGCGGCCAATCTCCCGTTGAGTTGCTGTACTTCTTTGACACAGGTTGGGCTCTTCATGTTGAGTATGGCTTGATATTTATCCGGATTTGCTTCAATTCCTCTTTGTGTGAGCATGAAACCTAAGAATTTGCCCGCTTCTACTGCAAAGGTGCATTTTGCGGGATTGAGTCGCATGTCATGCTTTCTTATAGTGTCGAACACTTGAGCCAGGTTGGACAATAATGTCTCTTCGCTTTGTGTCTTTATCAACATGTCGTCCACATAGACTTCCATGACTTTTCCGATGTGATCTGAGAAGACTTTATTCATTAGCCTTTGATAAGTAGCTCCCGCATTCTTGAGACCGAAAGGCATCACAATGTAGCAGAAATTCGCTTTCGGCGTTAAAAACGAGGTCTTTTCTTGATCTGGTGGATACATGGGGATTTGGTTGTATCCCGAGTATGCGTCCATAAACGAGAGGTATCTTGATGAGCGGATATTTTATACGCTTTTTGGGGTTAATTTCATATAGTTTCGAGTATGTTTTAGTTAGTTTTTAGTCTATTTTCATTAGTTTTGAGGAAAAATTCATATTTCTGGACTTTACTATGAGTTGTGTGTTTTTCTGTAATTTCAGGTATTTTTCTGGCTGAAATTGAAGGAGCTGAGCAAAAATATGATTCAGGCTGAAAAAGGACTGCCGATGCTGTTGGATTCTGACCTCCCTGCACTCAAAGTAGATTTTCTGGAGCTACAGAACTCGAAATGGCATGCTTTCAATTGGGTTGGAAAGTAGACATCCAGGGATTTCCAGCAATATATAATAGTCCATACTTTGCACAAGAATAGATGACGTAAACTGGCGTTCAACGCCAGTTCTCTGCCCAATTCTGGCGTCCAGCGCCAGAAAAGGATCAAAAGCTGGAGTTGAACGCCCAAACTGGCACAAAAACTGGCGTTCAACTCCACAAACGGCCTCTGCACGTGAAACACTTAAGTTCGCCATTTGTGTTTGACACAGAGTGCCTGCAGGCGTTTGAAATGCTGAATGCCAAGCTGGTCACAGCACCAGTCATTTCTGCACCAGACTGGACATTACCATTTGAGCTAATGTGTGATGCCAGTGATCATGCCATTGGTGCAGTACTGGGACAGAGGCATAACAAGCTTCTGCATGTCATTTATTATGCTAGTCGCATTCTAAATGATGCCCAAAAAAATTACACAACCACAGAAAAAGAATTACTTGCAGTGATTTACGCCATTGACAAGTTCAGATCGTACTTAGTAGGATCAAAAGTGATTGTGTATACAGACCATGCTGCTCTTAAATATCTACTCACAAAGCAGGATTCAAAACCCAGGCTCATCAGATGGGTATTGCTTCTGCAAGAGTTTGATATAGAAATAAGAGACAGAAAAGGGACAGAGAACCAAGTGGCTGACCAAAATAACCCTGAGAGTCAATGATGATGAGTTCAAGTTGAACGCCGTCAAAGCCATGCAGCATCCAGACACATCAACAGACTGCATGAAAGTTGATCTTATTGACTCTTTGGTAGAAGAGATTAACATGGCTGAGAGTCTCGAATCAGAGTTGGAAGACATCTTTAAAGATGTTCAGCCTGATTTGGAGGATTCAGAGGACATGAAAGAGCCTCTGAACCTTCTTCTGAAAGAGGAAAAACCTCTTAAACCCGAGCTCAAGCCATTACCACCATCCTTGAAATATGTGTTTCTGGGAGAAGGTGACACTTTTCCAGTGATCATAAGCTCTGCTTTAAATTCACAGGAAGAGGAGGCACTTATTCAAGTGCTAAGGACACACAAGACAGCTCTTGGGTGGTCCATAGGTGACCTTAAGGGCATAAGCCCAGCTAAATGCATGCACAAAATCTTATTGGAGGATAATGCCAAACCAGTGGTGCAACCACAGAGGCGGCTAAATCCAGCCATGAAAGAAGTGATGCAGAAAGAGGTCACCAAATTACTGGAGGCTGGGATTATTTATCCTATTTCTAATAGCCCCTGGGTGAGTCCTGTTCAAGTCGTCCCAAAAAAGGGAGGCATGACAGTGATTCATAATGAAAAAAATGAACTGGTTCCTACAAGAACAGTTACAGGGTGGCGCATGTGTATTCACTACAGAAGGCTCAATACAGCCACCATGAAGTCTCCAACAGAGAATTAAAGAGAATCCTAGAACGGACAGTAAATACCCGTAGAAACGATTGGGCACGGAGCTTGGATGATGCTCTGTGGGCTTACAGGACAGCATTCAAGACCCCCATAGGGACATCTCCATACCAACTCGTGTATGGTAAGGCATGTCACCTGCCCGTGGAATTGGAACATAAGGCCTACTGGGCAACCAAATTCCTAAACTTTGATGCCAAATTAGCAGGAGAAAAATGATTGCTCCAGCTAAATGAGCTAGAGAAATTCAGATTCACAGCTTTCGAAAATGCCAAGCTTTATAAAGAAAAATAAAAAAATGGCATGACAGAAAGCTGTCATCTAGAATCTTTGAACCAGGACAGAAGGTCCTATTGTTTAACTCTAGATTCAGGCTATTCCCCGGGAAACTGAAATCCCGGTGGAGGGGACCATACGTGATTACAAGTGTATCACCATATGGTTATGTGGAGCTTAAAGTTCTTATCTAAAGAACATTCAGACCATTATCTTAAAGTAATGGGTCTGAGATCAGTGATCCCGGAAGTTAGATTCGATCTGAAAGAATATGAATATCCGGAGATCCAGGAGCAAATTCGAATCAGGAACTGGGAAGTCCTAGCTAATCCTGAAACGAAAGTGGGAAAGAACATGGTCCAGGAGTTCTATGCTAATATGTGGCAAACTGACAAGCAAAAACTATCTGGAACTGCATTCTATGAATTTCGGACCATGGTCAGAGGAAAGATTGTTCATACCACCCCTGACAAGATCAGGGAGATCTTAAAGCTACCTCAGCTAAAGGATGATCCAGACTCCTTCAACAGGAGGATGATGAGAGCAGACATTGACCTGGATAAGATTCTAGAGGACATATGTATCCCTGCAGCCAGGTGGACCACCAACACAAAGGGTGTCCCAAATCAACTCAAGAGGGAGGATCTCAAACCAGTCGCCAGAGGATGGCTGGACTTCATTGGGCGTTCTCTGTTGTCTACTAGCAACCGTTCTGAAGTCACAGTTAAAAGAGCAGTGATGATCCATTGCATCATGATGGGAAAGGAAGTGGAGGTTCATCAGCTGATTTCAGCTGAACTCTACAAAATTGCTAACAAAAATTCTAAAGAGGCTAGGTTGGCTTATCCAAGCGTGATTTCTCTGCTCTGCAAGGACGCAGGAGTAAGGATGGGAATAACTGAGTATATCCCAATTGAGAAGCCAATCACCAAAGTATCAATGGAAAAACAACAAGCACAGGAGGATCCTATCAAGAAGAGAGCACAGGAATTCCTTCCAGAGATCCCTCAATCTGAATACTGGGAATATCTTGAGACGTCTGTTACCAAGATACGGGAAGCTATGGAGCAAATAATAAAAGAACAGAAGGAACACAGTCAAATGCTGACCTATATGTTTAAAGAACAAGAGGAGCAAGGGCGTGACTTAAGGGAATTGAAGCGCCAAAAGTCTTCTCTTGTAGGACCAAGCATCCCAAGGATCAGAGGAACCCCTGTTTCCCCAGAATAAAGGTTGTTAATTTCCAATTTCTGCCTTAACTCTGTGACAATGTCCTTATAGAAGTTTACCTTAGGAGTCATATAGTAGTAATTAGTATCTATTTTGATTTTATCTCCAATTAAGCTATAGTTTATTTCTCCCATCATCAGTAAACATGAATAAAGTAGTAGATCTTTTGAATAAGAGGCAATAAAATTTCGAGTTTTAATAAGAGAAATTCTAATTAGTTAAATGTGGTGGCAATGCTTTCTGTCTTCTGAATGAATGCTTGAACAGTGCATATGTCTTTTGAATTTGTTGTTTAAGACTGTTAAATATGTTGGCTCTTGAAAGAATGATGAACATGAGACATGTTATTGATAATTTGAAAAATCATAAAAATGATTCTTGAAGCAAGAAAAAGCAGCAAAGAAAAAAGCTTGCAAAAAAAAAAAAAGAAAAAAGCAAGCAAAAAAAGCCAATAACCCTTAAAACCAAAAGGCAAGGGCAAATAAAAGGGATCCCAAGGCTTTGAGCATTAGTGGATAGGAGGGCCTAAAGGAATAAAATCCTGGTCTAAGCGGCTAAACCAAGCTGTCCCTAACCATGTGCTTGTGGCGTGAAGGTGTCAAGTGAAAACTTGAGACTGAGCGGTTAAAGTCAAGATCCAAAGCTAAAAGAAGAGTGTGCTTAATAACTCTGGACACCTCTAATTGGGGACTTTAGCAAAGCTGAGTCACAATCTGAAAAAGGTTCACCCAATTATGTGTCTGTGGCATTTATGTATCCGGTGGTAATACTGGAAAACAAAGTGCTTAGGGCCACGGCCAAGACTCATAAAGAAGCTGTGTTCAAGAATCATCACACTGAACTAAGAGAATCAATACACTATCTAAATTCTAAGTTCCTATAGATGCCAATCACTCTGAGCTTCAATGGATAAAGTGAGATGCCAAAACTGTTCAAAAGCAAAGAAAGAAAAAGCTACTAGTCCCGCTCATCTAATTAGAATATGAGCTTCAATCAAAAAATCTGAGATATTATTGCTTCTCAACCTATGAGTCTTCTATTTTATTTGTCTAGTTGCTTGAGGACAAGCAACAGTTTAAGTTTGGTGTTGTGATGAGCGGATATTTTATACGCTTTTTGGGGTTAATTTCATATAGTTTTGAGTATGTTTTAGTTAGTTTTTAGTCTATTTTCATTAGTTTTGAGGAAAAATTCATATTTCTGGACTTTACTATGAGTTGTGTGTTTTTCTATAATTTCAGGTATTTTTCTGGCTGAAATTGAAGGAGCTGAGCAAAAATCTGATTCAGGCTGAAAAAGGACTGCTGATGCTGTTGGATTCTGACCTCCCTGCACTCAAAGTGAATTTTCTGGAGCTACATAACTCGAAATGGCATGCTTCAAATTGCGTTGGAAAGTAGACATCCAGGGCTTTCCAGAAATATATAATAGTCTATACTTTGCACAAGAATAGATGACGTAAACTGGCGTTCAACGCCAGTTCTCTGCCCAATTCTGGCGTCCAGCGCCAGAAAAGGATCAAAAGCTGGAGTTGAACGCCCAAACTGGCACAAAAACTGGCGTTCAACTCCACAAATGGCCTCTGCACATGACTTACTTAAATCTCAGCCCCAGCACACACCAAGTGGGCCCCAGAAGTGGATCTCTGCATCATCCATCATAGTCTACTCACTTTTTGTAAACCTAGGCTACTAGTTTAGTATTTAAACAACTTTTAGAGTCTTATTTTGTATCTCATGACATTTTAGATCTAAACTTTGTACTCTTTGAAGGCATGAGTCTCTAAACTCCATTATTGGGGGTGAGGAGCTCTGCTGCGTCTCGATGAATTAATGCAAGTATTTCTGTTTTCCATTCAAACACGCTTGTTCCTATCTAAGATGTTCATTCACGCTTAACTGTGATGAAGGTGATGATCCGTGACATTCATCACCTTCCTCAAACCATGAACGTGTGCTTGACAACCACCTACGTTCTATATCCGATTGAATGAGTGTCTCATTCCTTAATCAGAATCTCCGTGGTATAAGCTAGAACTAATGGCGGCATTCATGAGAATCCGGAAAGTCTAAACCTTGTCTGTGGTATTCCAAGTAGGATTCAATGATCGAATGACTGTGACGAGCTTCAAACTCACGAGTGCTGGGTGTTAGTGACAGACGCAAAAGGATGAAGAATCCTATTCCAGTATGATCGAGAACCGACAGATGATTAGCCGTGCTGTGACAGAGCATGTGAGCATATTCTTCACTGAGAGGATGGGATGTAGCCATTGACGACGGTGATCCCCTACTTACAGCTTGCCATAGGAGGACGTGCGTGCGTGAATTAGAAGACAGAGGAAAGCAGAGATTCAGAAGACAAAGCATCTCCAAAACTCCAACATATTCTCCATTACTGCATAACAAGTAACGTTTAATTTATGCTCTCTTGGTTATTCGCAATTCAACTGATAAACATAATTGACTTCCTGACTAAGATTTACAAGGTAACCATAGATTGCTTCAAACCAACAATCTCCGTGGGATTCGACCCTTACTCATGTAAGGTATTACTTGGACGACCCAGTGCACTTGCTGGATAGTGGTACGAGTTGTGAAAAGTGTGATTCACAATTCGTGCACCAGCTATCTTATGCTAAAAAGAGTAAACTATACTAATTAATCTACAATTTCTATAACTAATAAGTTAGAATTGCAACTAAACTAAATGGCTAAAATATGAACTAAAAGTGCAACATGCAGAAATAGAGTAAAAATACATGAAAATAGTAATGTATAAGTACTGAGAAAATAAAAATAAAAATAAAGAGAAAAAA
>NC_029794.2:92880111-92899542 GCF_000816755.2 Arachis ipaensis
CGCAAAAGGATGAAGAATCCTATTCCAGTATGATCGAGAACCGACAGATGATTAGCCGTGCTGTGACAGAGCATGTGAACATATTCTTCACTGAGAGGATGGGATGTAGCCATTGACGACGGTGATCCCCTACTTACAGCTTGCCATAGGAGGACGTGCGTGCGTGAATTAGAAGACAGAGGAAAGCAGAGATTCAGAAGACAAAGCATCTCCAAAACTCCAACATATTCTCCATTACTGCATAACAAGTAACGTTTAATTTATGCTCTCTTGGTTATTCGCAATTCAACTGATAAACATAATTGACTTCCTGACTAAGATTTACAAGGTAACCATAGATTGCTTCAAACCAACAATCTCCGTGGGATTCGACCCTTACTCATGTAAGGTATTACTTGGACGACCCAGTGCACTTGCTGGATAGTGGTACGAGTTGTGAAAAGTGTGATTCACAATTCGTGCACCATATCTATATCCGGAGGAAGCATCTACCAGAGCGTCGATACTTGGGAGTGGGTAAGGATCCTTTGGGCAGGCTTTGTTGAGATCGATGTAATCGGTGCACATTCACCACTTCCCATTTGATTTTCTCACCAAGACGACGTTGGCTAGCCGTAGTAGGTACTTGACTTCTCTTATGAATGCAGCCTCCAGTAGTGCTTGTACCTGTTCTTCCACAGCTTGGGATCGCTCTGGCCCAAGTTTTCTTCGTCTTTGCTATACCGGCCGAGATCCCAGATAGACCGCCAACTTGTGGCACATTAGCTTGGGGTCTATGCCTGGCATGTCTGCGGCTTTGCATGCGAAGATATCGACATTATCTCGTAAGAATTGTACCAGTAATTCTTTTGAGTCTCCTCTCAGGATCGTGCAAATATTAGTCGTTTTGTCCAAGGTGTCTCCGATCTGAACCTTCTCTATCTCACCTTCTGGCTGCGGACGGAGTTTTTCTCGTCTCTAAACTCCGCCAAGCTCAATCGTATGAAACTCTTCTCCTCTGCCTCTGAGGTTTAGACTTTCGTTATAACAGCGGTGTGCCATCTTTTAATCTGCTTTTATTGTGGCTATCCCCTATGTAGTTGGGAATTTCATGCATAGATGTGGAGTCGAGACTATTGCGCCGAGTTGATTTAGTGTTGTCCGACCTATTAGAGCATTGTAGGCTGAACTCACATCGACCACAATGTAGTCTATTTTGAATGTCCTGGATTGGTTCCCTTTTCCGAAGGTTGTATGTAGTGATACGTATCCCAGTGGTTGTACCCAGGTATCTCCCAGTCCGAACAGACTGTTCGGGTATGCCCTAAGCTCCTTGTCTTCTAGGCCGAGCTTGTCGAAGGCAGTTTTGAATAAGATGTCGGCGGAGCTCCCTTGGTCTATTAATGTGCGGTGGAGATTGGCGTTTTCCAGTATGATGGTGATGACCATGGGGTCGTCGTGTCCCGAGATGATACCGGATGCGTCCTCTTTAGTGAATGTGATTGCAGGGGTGTCGGGTGCTTCCTCCTTTCCCTCGACATGATATACTTCTTTGAGATATCTTTTGCGAGATGATTTGGAGATTCTTCCCCCTGTGAATCCGCCGTGTATCATGTGGACGTGTCTTTCCGGTGTACGAGGTGATCGCACGGTTCGTCCGATATCTTCGTCCCTTCGTCTCTTTCTTTGGTCATCATCTCGGGTGGCTAGAAACCGATCTAGTTTTCCTTCCCTCACCAATTTTTCTATGTTCTTTAGATCGAAGCACTCGTTGGTGGAGTGCCCTCGCACTCGATGATATTTGCGATATTCATTCCGGTTTCCTCCTCCTCTTTTGCCTTTGAGTGGCCGAGCTGGGGGTATTTTCTCCGTATGGCAGACTTCTTTGTATACGTCGACTAGGGATGCCCTGAGAGGAGTGTAATTGTGGTATTTTTTGATTTTCTCCCCTTGTCGATCTTCTTTCCTTTTGGATTCCTTGTCTTTATCTCAGCAGGGACCCCGGATTTTGAGGTTTCTCCCAACCGAGCCTTTTCTTCCATGTTGATGTATTTTTCTACTCGCTCCTACACTTCGTCTAAGGAGGTAGAGTACTTCTTTGATATGAATTGGCTAAAAGGTCCTTCTCATAGGCCATTGATGAGTCCCATAATGGCGGCCTCTGTTGGCAAGCTTTGTATGTCCATGCATGTTTTGTTGAATCTTTCCATGTAGTTCCGGAGGCTCTCCCGATCTCCTTGCTTGATCCCCAGTAAACTGGGGGCGTGCTTGGTCTTATCTTTCTAGATGGAGAATCTGGCTAGGAATTTTTTGGCCAGGTTTTCAAAGTTTGAGATGGACTTTGGAGGTAAGTTGTCGAACCATCTGATTGCTGTCTTCGCGAGAGTTGTTGGAAAAGCTTTGCAGCGAACGGCATATGAGGCGTCGGTGAGGTACATTCTGCTTCTGAAATTGCTGAGATGATGGTTGGAATCTGTGGTGCCATCATACAAAGTCATATCCCGGAGTTTGAAGTCTTTTGGAATTTTGGTTTTCATGATTTTCCTGGTGAATGGATCTTGCTCTTTGCGTGAATTTTCCTCAGGAGTGGTCCGAGGAGCTTTTGATTTGAGATCGGCTTCTAATTGCAGTAGTTTATCTTTCAATTCTCGACGCCGCCGTACCTCTCTTTGTAGATCCTTTCTGACCTCTCGTTATTGTTGGGTTTCTTTTTCAAGTTGCTTTAAGCGGTCTTGAAGTGCTTCTATTACCCCCGGATTTGATGAGTTTTTGTCCCCGTTGGATTCCGGAGTATCCTTTAGCGTAGTGTCTGCGTTCTTGTGCGGTGTTCTATCTTCCAGATCTGAATCGTGGTCGTTGTCATGACCGTTCGCCATGGTATTGGGATGACTTCCAGGTTCCCCGGCAACGGTGCCAATGTTCCGAGGGTTACCTGAAACTGGAGGTCGATCTCGGACGAGATCTTCTGTACTGGTCGGAGTTGTCGTGTCCGACTTGTTGGACTGGCTGTACTGCTGATCCTTGGTCACCGGAGGATGGGGGTACCTGCAAGAGACTCCGATGCTTAAGTTAGCATGGGTATTAAACAGGTTTTTTGTAGAATCAGAGTATGAGTTATACCTGGGTGCTCCAGTGTATTTATAATGGTGTGGAGTGACCTTTTTAGATAAGATAAGTTAGTTATCTTATCTTATCTTATCTTTGGGTGAGGTTAGCTTATCTTCCATGGAACCGCCCTTATCTCTATAGGCGTGGGCTGCCTCTGGATCTGGGTCGTATTCCTTGAGTTGGACCCTTCTTTGGGCTTTCCTGTCGATTTGGCCGAGTTCTTCGTAAAGAAGTCGGTCCGCTTGACTTAAAGAGGTCGGTCGCTTTGCTACTGAACATCCCAGTTTGGACAGCTCTACCCAGGGTATGAACAGGTACCAACGGTAATGCTTTAAAACTATTGCTGTTGTGGATAACAAAAGTACAACAGTTTAAAAGCGTTGCCTATCCATGTACGGTTTTAAACCGTTGTATCATGAAAAAGAACGATTTAAAACCGTTGCGTTTCGAGTAATGGTTTAAAACCGTTGTTTAAATTTTTTTTCAAAACCGTTGCCTATACCAATAACTTTGGCAACGGTTTTTTGGTTACCGTTACCTTAGGTAAAAAACCGTTGCCTTTGAGCATTGGCAACGGCCGCATATACCACAGGTCAAAAACCGTTGCCAAAGCGTTGCCTAAAGTTTAGGGAAAGGTTTTTCAATCTATGGCAATGGTTTTTGACCATTGTGAAAAGCCTTGTTTGTTGTAGTGTAGTTAGGAGATTAATGCTAATAGTGGTTATATTTATGAAAATAAATAACATGAAATAAACAGTACTTGTGATTCAGTAACAGGGAACAGGCTAAGGTTTCGGAGATGCTCTGTCATCTGAATCTCTGCTTTCCTACTATCTTCTTCTCCAAACACGCATGGCCTCCTTCCATAGCAGGCTGTATGATCCTCTCGGATGAAAAATACCAAGCACTGTCATCGCACGGCTAATCATCTGTCGGTTCTCACTAGCGTCGGAATAGGACCATTATCCTTTTGCACACTGTCACTGCACCCAACATTCGTGAGTTTGAAACTCGTCACAGTCATCCCCTTCCAGATCCTACTCGGAATACCATAGACAAGGATTAGACTTTCCGGATCCCAGGAATGCTACCATTGATTCTAGCCTATACCACGAAGGTTCTAACCTCTGGACTCGGTCCGTGGATTAGAAACCCAAGAGATACGCACTCAAGCTGTCACCTAATGACTACGTTGAGCTCAGATAGAATAGAGTGATTGTCAGGCATGCGTTCATAGGGTTGAGGATAATGATGAGTGTCACGGATCATCATATTCTCCATATTGAAGTACGAGTGAGTATGTTAGAATAGAATCAAGCGTAATTGAATAGAAAACAGTAGTAATTGCATTAATCCATTGAAACACACCAGAGCTCCTCACCCCCACCTATGGGGTTTAGAGACTCATGCCGTCAAAGGTACAATATAAAATGTAAAAATGTCATAAGTTACAAAATGAATCTCTAAAAGTAGTTTTTATACTAGACTAGTAACTTAGGTTTTCAGAAAATGAGTAACTAAGTGCAGATAGTGCAGAAATCCACTTCTGGGACCCACTTGGTGCGTGTCTGGGCTGAGCTTCCAAGCTTTCACGTGCATATACCCAAAGTTGGCGTTAAACGCCACCCTGGGTGCCAGAATGGGCGTTTAACACCGAAAAAGGTGCCAGTTCTGGCGTTTACGCCAAAAAGTTTTAGACTGACTTTGAACACCACTTTGGGCTATCAATTCTCAGGAAAAGTATGGACTATTATATATTGCTGAAAAGTCCAGGATGTCTACTTTCCAACGCAATTGAGAGCGGGCCGATTGGGCTTCTATAGAGCGATAAAATCCATTTCGAGTGCAGGAGGGTCAGAATCCAACAGCATCTGCAGTCCTTTTTCAGCCTCTGAATCAGATTTTTGCTCAGATCCCTCAATTTTAGTCAGAAAATACCTGAAATTACAGAAAAATATACAAACTCATAGTAAAGTCCAGAAATGTAATTTTTGAATAAAACTAATAAAAATATAATAAAAAGTAATTAAAACATACTAAAAACTATATAAAAACAATGCCAAAAAGGGTATAAATTATCCGCTCATCACGTACGCGTGACACGCAAAGATGACCAGCAACGCGTGCGTGTGCTTGACGCATACGCGTGACATGCGCGTTCTCCAGAAAAAGCATAAAACACTGGGGGCGATTTTGGATCGAGTTTGGACCCAGTTTCTGGCCCAAAAACACAGACTAGAGCCAGGGAACGAGCAGAGACTCAACATATATTCTCATTAGCATAGTTTTAGTTTTAGTTTTGAATCTTAAAGAGAAATTACCCCTCTTCTAGGTTTTCTACACATTCACATATTTTTAGTTTTATGCTTTTGCTTTGGATATTGACAAGAGCTATTACCTCCGTTGAAGTTATTATTCTAGTTTGTTCTCTTATTCCCTTACTCTTCAATATCCTTAATCTTTGCTCAGAGTTACATTTGGATAATTTGTAGAATTTATTAATGCAAAGAATTATTTTTACTTTTAATTAATTCTTAGTTATTGTTTATCATGTCTTCCTTTTATTCCCTTTTTAATTCTGTGCAAGTAATTTTCATGTCAATGAAATAGACTCCCAACTTGACTTGGGGGTTGATTAAATGGAGACCCTAGAGTTGGAATGCTCAAGTGATTAGTTAACTGGAAGTTGTTGGCTAATTCTCTATTTACTAACGCTAGACCTTCCCAAGGGAGAGGACTAGGATTTGCGAATAAGAGTTAGCTCAATCACTTGACTTTCCTTTATTTAGTAAGAGTTAACTAAGTGAAAATAACAACCTTTTTATACTACACTTGAGAGAATTCCAACAAGAATAGAACTTCTAATTAATCATTCCCCCAGTCAAGGCTTTTTATTCTGAATATATAATTCTCTTTAAATTTTCATTGCGTTAATTTATAATTATTTATTTTCTGTTATTCAACTCTCAAAAATTCTTGGAAAACTCCTGATTAATAAGATAGCACCCTTTTGTCAACTCGTTGGGAGACGACCTGGGATTCATACTCCCAGTATTTTTATTCTGATTTTGTGACACCCTTTCTAAATTGATAAGCGGATTTTAGCTGGTTAAGACTGTACTTACAATGCTGTTCTTATATTATTGATTTCTTAATTGGCTGAATTCTGCCACCATTAGGCATCTCGCGTGGCCCATGCGTACGCGAGTAGGGACAAATGCACTGACGCGTACGCTTGGGCCATGCGTATGCGTGACCCCAGTTTTTAGCAAAGTGGATTTTTATGTTTTAAAACCTAATTTCGAACTTCTAAGCCTCTATTTTTACTCTTTTAGCCCCTAGATCTTAGTGGTATGCCTAGTAATAAGATGAAACTAGGAAAAAGTGGTAACTTGGAGGTGAAGTAAGGTTGAAAAATGATGAATTATATATGAAAAGTGTAAATAAGCGAAGTATATGGATTCTATGGCTATAATGAATAATTATGCAATGACTATGCACGAATGTAGAAGTAATAATGACAAATTTGAGAATGAATAGACATGATGATGGTATGGATGTGACGGATGTGGGGAAGGCGGTAGGGCGCAAATCCCTCGATTTCCCCCGCATTCCTTGTGATTGTGTTTTGTGGAATGTAAAGAAGGTGGTAGGTTACTAATCCCCTGAAATATTCCCTCACATTCTTTCTCTCTCTGTCTACAAGGTGGTAGGGCACTAATCCCTTGACTGGTATGGCATGGCCTCACTAGGGGAAGGTGGTAAGGCACTAATCCCCCAATTTATTTCCCCCTGGTTTATGCCTCCAGGAGAAGGTGGTAGGGCACTAATCCCCCGATTTTATGCCTCCTGGAGATGCGCAGTCGAGAGACGATATCCGGGTTAGCTACCGGGTGTGTCGGGTTCTGGCAGTTAACCGACACGTGAGCTCACGGCCAGTAGGATAGACATTCATCATATGCATATGTTTAAATTTCTTGCTTGTGCTTTAATTGGGAATGCTTATGTGAATTCAATATGCTTAATTGTTATACGTGCTATCTGCATTACTTGTATTCTAATTGTGCTTGCCATTGTCTGCTTGTTTATCTGTGTGGTTCTGCTGGTATTTTGGAGGATTATGGAGGAAGATGAATAGTTAAAGGTTTAAGTAGTTAGAGTTTGGTTAAGCTTAAGGATCTTAGAGAACCACCCTCGTTTATAGTTTCCATTTTAAAGCTTTAAGTTTTATAATCTGAGTGTCAGAGTTCTAGAATTGCCTCTGGCTTTCCAGGACCTTATATCTTATGTATACGGCACCATTACCATCCTGAGAACCCCTGGTTCTCACCCCATACATATTTTGTGGTTTTCAGATGCAGGACGTGAGGCACCTCGCTGAGGCATGCTGGAAGCTTCTGATAGCGAAGATCCTTGTCTTTTGAGGTTTTATTTTGGATATATGTATTTATGTAGATACTTATTATCTCTAGTGCTTATGTATATGCTGTGTTAACTCTTCTTAGAGGTTATTTTGGAGAAACAGATTTTGTAACTCTATATTTTGGGCTTATTTTGGTTTCTTATATTATATATGTATGTAAATATTCTCCGACCAACCATAGCTTCGCAGGCTAAGTTAGAAGCTCGTTATTTTGTACTCTTGACCCTCTAAACTTGCTTTCTGTATATATATGTTTATGAACGTTAGCTTTCTTCGTACGCAAGTAATCCCTATTCTTGAGCATTAAGCTTTTCGATTTTGCAATTTCGTTTTCCCCTTTTCTTCTAAGGTCTTAGTTATAAATCTTTTTCACTATATTATATATAAAATCTTACTTTTAAAGGACGTAATACCTCACCACCTTTGTCTTATAACTTAAGTATAAGACTCTGTGTGGTAGGGTGTTACATTATGGTATCAGAGCAGTTCGTTCCTGTAGGGCCTGAAGGATGGACTGACTATGCTTCTATGCATTCTCTATGTGTGTGTCTATGTGCTATTAGGATATCTAACTGATATATGTGACATAAACATTCATGAGCATGCATTTGGGTCTTGAAACACTAGACTTGCGATATTGAGACTGATCAATTTGATATCACTTGTTTGGTGTGTATAGGAACCAGATGTCGACTTGCAGACGCAGTCGCGGGCGAGGAAGAGGTAGATTAGGCAATGCAAACTCTAAACCGACAGGGAATAACCCTATGGGCTTTATGGCTGCCCTGGGAAATATGGTTGCGGCTATGCAGGCGACGGTCTAGGCATTAGGAAATCAGATGAACAACGGGAATAATGGGAACAATGGTGATGAGGGGCCAATGACGCTTGCCTCTTTTCTGAAGGTGCACCCTCCGGCCTTTAGGGAGATTACAATCCCTACTGAAGCAAATAACTGGCTTCAGGCAAT
The DNA here is from genome assembly GCF_000816755.2 of Arachis ipaensis. Lineage (NCBI taxonomy): Eukaryota > Viridiplantae > Streptophyta > Magnoliopsida > Fabales > Fabaceae > Arachis > Arachis ipaensis. The sequence goes on from NC_029794.2 coordinate 92,888,592, forward strand.
GGAGCAGGCTCTGTAGGCTCAGCAAGTTCTTGAGGAAAAGTGTGTCGAGTTCAGGACCTATCAGTCACAAGGTGAGGCCCAGTACTGGTAGCAGGGAACATGATGTATCCTGTAGCCTGATGGTGCTGTGATACCTTGGGAGGTGTTCCAGACGGAGTTTTACAGGAAGTACTTTTCCAGTTCGGTCAGAAATACCAAGGAGCTTGAGTTGCTACAATTAAAACAAAGCCAGATGACTTTTACTAAGCATACTAACAAGTTCGAAGAACTGTGCTAGTTTTCCCGCATTTTCCAAGGTGTTCCAGAGGATTTTGCTGAATGGAAGTGCATAAAGTATGAGGGAGGACTTCGGAGTGAGATTCTCAGCTCCGTTGCACCGATGGAGATTAGAGTATTTTCTGAGCTTGTGAATAAGAGTCGAGTGGCTGAAGAGTGTCTGAGGAAGGCAGTAGTGGAGAAGGGAAATCAAAGGATGCTTTTTTAGAGGAATCAAGGAAAGAGCCTTATACCGAGGAGTCAAAATTTCAAAAAAAATGGTTATATTCCTCTATGTCAATAGGACCAGAACGATCACGGGAGGAATGACAATCATGATGGGAATGGAAGAGGAAAGCAGATAAAGACATATTCTGATGAGTTGAGGTGTTTCAAATGCGGTTTACTGGGGCATAAAGCTATAGTTTGTCCACACACGAGGGATCAAGATGTTGGTCGACCACGACAAGAAGGAGGTAATCGTGGAACTGATAACTGAATTTTATTTACGTTATAGAATTGTTGAGACATTGCACTTGTCCATACCTAGGTCGAATTAGGGTTTTAAATGTTGAACTTAATAACCGAACTACGAAGAAGGGGCATGACATGGATTTAGCTTTTAACTGCCAATTATTTAGGTGGCGAGAGAGAGTAAGTAGCGATAAAGATTAGAACCGAGGACCGGATCATTTTTTATTACCTTATGCAAAATAACACTATTAAAATCGGCAGAACTTGGAGAGCTAGATGAAGTGAGCAATAGAAACGAAGTCCATTCAATTAAGCATTTCCAGTGTGAAACAACAGTTATGTCAGAGGAAGATAACAACAGAAAGACTTATACGTGAGGGATTACGTCAACGCTTCTTCGTAACCCAACCTAGCCCTTCTTTTGTGACTTACATTGGAAATTCTATTTTGAATTCCTTCTTGAATCTTCAACAATTTATCAGACATAAGATTTTCAATAATCAACTTATTACAGTTCAATATAACAACCAATCACAATATCAACTTTGTCAAATCGTCCATGTACCATGGTTACAACCCAAGTTAGTAGTCTAAACATTTCCATAATCATTGCTCAAGCTTATTTCAATACCATAGTTGGCTATTCGGTATCACTCCGATCCTAATCCTTAGTTTATATTTTCATCTACTTATAAAAGCCCTTTAAGTAGTTAGAATTGATTATTCTTCTAAATTACTCAACACTTCTATGCCTTAACTACACATTTTAACTTGAAAAATATAACCGTAGTCTTTATTTATAAAACACCCCATGTGCGTTTCATCCGATGTAACTAAAATTTTCAGCAAAATATTCACATAGAAATACATCCGTGTACTTGTTCTCAATTCACACACAGTCGACTTTCATCACAATCAATCACGAATTCAACCCTTACAAAGCCATCAAACAAATTAGAACCAATCTCATCATAATCAAACATCCTCACTATCTTCCACAATTCCCAATTTTATCATCTCTCGTCAATTAGTCATACAAAACAATTATAAATAATCCGCGATTACTCGTTAAGCTTTTCAACATTCGTGATGAATTGATCATCTTTCTAATACTATTTCTTACTTGCATGAACCTTGTCTGGGCAAAAATGTGTAAATTCTAAAATTTAGGACTCACTGAGAGTGAAGTTGCTCTCCTTCGCAATCTGTATTCTTAAAAAGTCGGCCGAGACTTACTTGATTTGATTCTCCTTGTTCTCTCTCTATCACGGTTTCAAGTTGAATTCCCTTCTTACTATGCACCTCGATTTTTCTCCTTGTGCATTTTGTCATTTATTCTGAGACTTAGTGTGATCACCATACGAGACGTCATTTTCCTTCCTTGTGAACACCATTTGTGTGATGTGAACGCTGATGAGCGGATATTTTATATGCTTTATGGAATCATTTTTATATAGTTTTCATTATGTTTTATTTAAGTTTTATTATATTTTCATAGGTTTTAGTGAAAAATTCATATTATTGGATTCTACTTTGAGTTTATGTGTTTTAAGGTAATTTCAGGTATTTTCTGGCAGAAATTGAGGAGCTTGAGCAAAAGTCTGATTCAGAGACAGAGAAAGGACTGCAGATGCTGTCAGGATCTGACCTCCAAGCACTCGAAGGAGATTTTCTAGAGCTATAAAAGTCCAAATGGCGCGCTCTCAACGGCTATGGAAAGCTAACATCTAGGGATTTTCAGAAACATATAATAGTCCATACTTTGCTTTGGAAATGAATTCCCAAAACTGGCGTCAGCCACAAGTCCCATTCCTGGCGTCCAACACCCAAAGGGGAGTGGCTGGCGTCCCAACGCCCAAAAGGGAGTCCCAAGCTAGTGTTCAACGCCCCTAAGGAGTCCTAGCACATGAAGACACTCAAGCTCAGCCTAAACACTCACCAAGTAGGCCCAAAAAGTGGATTTTCACACCACAAGACTAGTTTATCTTATTTCTATAATTCTTAGCTAGCAGATTAGTATTTATAGGAGAAAATCACCCTTGTTTAGGGGTTCTGCCAATCTTCTTCCCCCACTTTACATTCAAACATTACCTTTTGTACAGTATGAGTCACTAACCTCCTAATGTTAAGGTTAGGAGCTCTACTAATTCTTATGAATTAAAAATATCACTATTCTATTTCAGTCTATGCTTGATTCTATTCTAAGATGTATCTTCGTTCTTCATCCTAATGGATTGGGAGTGTAACTTGACCATCATCCCAACTCCACATGGGTTCTTGCGAGTCGTTGATGGGATAGTATTAAACCACCAGCTTGATTATACATCTCTTAGACGGTTAATCCATGGCTTCATTGGGGACTTCTCGAGACATCAGTTCAGCCGAGGTATGAGGCGATTAGGGTCTTTGTGGTATAGGATAGAACAAAAGGAGAAGCATTTTCTAATCCGAAAGATCCGACCTTGTCTGTGGCATTTTGAGTATGATCACCAAGGGAACAAACTGCTAGAGCTTCACCCCCATTCAGATTGGATGACCGCTGACCCGACATTTGATATGAAGCAGAGGAGATTAATGACCGCTGACCTGACGTTAATCATATATAGCCTGCCACAGAATGAATCAATCAAAAGTTAGAGTAGATGGTGAGAAACATTGATCCAGAAGGAAGAAGCATCTCTGAAGCTTCAACCATTCTCCTACCATAGATTTCACACCTGTCCAGTAACATTTTATTTATTTATCTGTTTTATGCATTTTCTCATGAAAACTATCTTTTCTATCCGCCTGACTAAGATCTGCAAGGTATCCACTGCTTGCTCAAACCAACAATCTCCGTGGATAAAGAGATGTGCGGATAAGAGAAGAGGAGACCTATATTGTGTGAGGAAGGAAGTTTCTCGTACTCAAAGGTTACCTCAATAGATTAGAAACAGTGAACAGACGAGACTAAGGGGATTATGACTGGGAAGTATTTAATCAATAGTAGTATTAAGACAGATTAGGAGCTAGGATGGAAGCGCACACCTGGGGACTTGAATCCAAAGTGAGATATCTACCCACACTTCCCTTCTGGATAACTAAATCTGAATTTTAAGGGCAAAATTCTTAATTAGGTGGGTAGGATATAAAACCCACAAAATTAATAAGTAATTAGCTAATAAATTAATAATTATTTGAAGAAATTAGAAATTAAATTTTATAGTTTTATGAGATAGAGCTAATTAAAATAAGAAATTTTCACACTAATTTTAAAGCATTTGGCCCAAGATTGGGCTGAGCAGGCCAAACCGATCAAACTGGGCCCAAACCGGGCCCATGGATCCAACCAATCCAAAAAATTAAATGAGCTTGAGCTCATCCTCCTCCCCTTGCATGCAAAGAATGCAGAAGTTCAGCAAGAGAGGGGGAAGAACACTCCAAGCACCAAACCCTTGGATTTCATTCAAATCCACACAACTTTTCACTTTAAGCTCCAATCGCCGCACCGTTTACTGCCACACGTCCGCAGTTACGAGCTCTGCAAAGCCCAATACATTATAAGGTGAGGAAATCACATTCCTAGTTCCTATTCTTTTTTCTTCAGTTCGAAAATGTCATGATTTTTGGGTATTGAGATTTTGGTTAATTTGATATTTTAGGATCAAATTGACTTGAGAAATTAGTGAGCTTTTGCTAAATTGAGGTAGATACAAGGTAAGGATCATCAACCCTAGTCAATTTCTTATTTATATGTGTTTGGATATTGGAGATTGGTATATAAATATGGTAATGTGAATTAGGTTGTGTATGTATAAGATTTGGAGCATAATTGTGTAAATTGGGAGCTTGGCTTGGGTCTTGGTTGCTGAATTTTGGTGTTGAAGGCTTGAAACCTTGTCTTAGTGGGTTATCTTGGGTTATATGAGGAAATCGGCTAAGGTATGGTTTTGATTTCTTGTATTTAATATGTAATGTCTTGTAAAAACTTATGCTAGAAGACCATAGGATAGGAATGAATGCATGAGTATGATTAATTGCTTAGTGCCTTGATAATAATTGTGAACTAGATTGAGTATTGATTTGTTGTTTAATATTGGGAATGGAAATAGAATGTCAAATGATGACTTAATGATGGTTGACAATTTGATAATAATGAATATATATAGATGATGGATTGTTGATGATCTTGTTGATATAATTGTGAAGTTTATGAATGAGACTTGTTTAAAATTTGAGGTATGATGGATGATGGAAGGGTGTAGAGTTGTGTTGTTGTGATATTGTATGTGTTGGAGCTGACTTTGAGTGTAGGAAGATTGATATTGAAAGTTGAGTTAATGAAAATAGAAGTTTGAGGATTTTTGGGTAAACTTGATTTTTGGCCGAATATCGGCGAGTCATAACGCACCTACGCATACGTGTGGCCCTGTGTACGCGTGACCTCGATTATCAGCTGACGAATGGACTTTTGCTAGTAAAGAATTCACAAATAAGTTCTTGTTGCAAGTATAGTTTCTAAACTAACAATAATCCTTTCGTACAAAAACTTGTTTGTCACTAAAGCAAACCTAATAAAAATAATAACCGAAGTATTTAAACATCGGGTTATCTCTTAAGGAATTGCAGGGAGGTGTAGTTATTATTGGTTATGGAAAAGTATATTTTTGGGGTTTGGAATAAAGAACAAGAAAAGTAAATTGCAAGAAATTGAATTAATAATTAAGAAAACTCTTGGCAAGGTATGGAAACTGGACGTCTTATCCTAGTTATCCTTATCAATTATGAGGAGAATTGTTCATTGCTCCCACTTAGTTAACCCTTACTAAATAAAGGAAAGTCAAGTGGACTAATCAAATTGATTCCTCAAGTCCTAGTCAACTCCTAAGGAAAGACTAGCTTTAGAGGGATCCAAATCAACCAGCAAATTCCAATTATCAGTCAACAAGGAGTTTGATAACTCAAGCATCTCCAATTACTCAACCAAAGCTAAGAATGTAAAAAGCTAAATTAAAATCATAAATATGAAATACCTCAAATTCCATTAAATAAAGAAATCAAATCTAACATGGAGTTCATAAACCAAATTAGGAAAATAAATAAACTAGAATGATAGAATAATTAAAAGTAGAAGAGAAACTAAATTAAAGGAACATTGAACCTGTAATTGAGAAGAAATAATCCTAAAACTAAGAGAAATCCTAAAACCTAGAGAGAGAGGAGAGAGCCTCTCTCTCTAGAAACTACATCTAAAACCTAAATTTTTTTGTAAATTGATGAATGAATGAATCATTCATTGATTCTCCCATTCTGCAGCCTCTATTCTATGTTCTCGGGTTTGGAATTAGGCCAAAAAGGAGCCCAGAAATCCCCCCAGCGCTTTCTGCAACTTTCTACACGTGGCGCATGTCACGCGTACGCGTACGCATCATTTGGAGAATTTTCTTGTCACGCGTACGCATCAGTCACGCGTACGCGTCGCTCGTCTTCTGCGTTAGGCACGCGTAGGCATCGCCCATGTGCGCGCATCGCTGCCAGCTTTTCAAAACTTCATTTTTCACGTTCCTTCCACTTTTGCATGTTTTCTTTCTATCCTCTAAGCCATTCCTACCCTCTAAAGCCTGAAAGTACTCAACACACATATCATGGCATCGAATGGTAATAAAGGATAATTAAAATTAACAGTTTAAAGGCCTAGGAAATATGTTGTCAACTATATCACAAAATAAGGAAGGAATTGTAAAACTATGCAATTTATATGAATAAGTGAGCAAATAATTGATAAAAACCACTCAAATTAGCACAAGATAAACCATAAAATAGTGGTTTATCAATCTCCCCACACTTAAACATTAGCATGTCCTCATGCTAAGCTCAAGGAGACTGAAAAAGAGTGAAGGCAGAATGGTGGGACCTATGCAATGCAATCTATCTAAATGCAAGCTACCTACATGCATCATGCTATTCTAATTATTAGCTACCTATATATATAAGCATACATGTGGTCAAATTGAGTCATATTTCAAGGAAATCATATATGCACAACCAAGGACTAATTCATATTAAAACACACTCATAATTGAGTTGAGTTAATCAAAAGAGTTCACAAACTTGCAAGACAAGCAAAGATTAAACATGGACATATGGAGATGAGACATTGAACCCTTACTGGATTTGTATATGCACTCTAATCACTCAGTGTTTGGGGTTTAAACCAACTCAACTCTTCTCTAGTCATGCTTTCTAAAACTTTGTTCTTCATCTAACCAATCAACAAATATTTAATGTACAAATGCAAACATCATGAGGTCTTTTCAAGGTTGTAATGGGGTTAAGGCAAGGGTAAGGGTATATGTATGGCCAAGTGAGCTATAAATTGAATCCTTGACTAGCCTAAGTTCTCACCTAACATACACATACTCTATATAACTCTAAAATTCATGTCTAGCTACCCATAATTCTCACTTTTGTATCACATACTCATGTACCAAATATCTCTTTAGTTTCACCACATGTGCATTGATCTTTTATTAAACTTAGCATTGGGGTAATTTTATCCCCTTATCTAACTATGAATATATTTTTTTATAAAAGCAAATATAACATGTCAATGCACATGGATATTCTATTTTTCTGGTCTCACATGAGTAAGTACCCAAATTCCCAATATCTTTTCAATAAAATTCAACACTTTCCTATCAACCCAAGTTCCCACGGTTCCCCACACTTAATTGATACACAATCTCTGTCTTAAGCTAACCAAAGATTCAATTTGGGGTAATTAATTTGTTTTCTGCTTAAGGCTAGTGATGTGGTAAACTTACAGAATAAATGGGGATTAAAAGGCTCAAAATGGCAAACAAGGTTGATTGAGAGGGTAGGCTATTTGGGATAAGTGAACTAATGACAAATAATGGCCTCAATTATATGCAAGCATGTAAATATACTAAACAGTAGACATATAGAATGGAACAAAATAAAGTCTGCAATCATAGTGATGAAACACACAAGAATAAAACATTATGGTTAAATAATGTAACCATGCAATTAAGCTCAAAAACTCACTGGTTGTGTGTTCTCTGGCTCAAAAACCATATATCAAAATATATATATCATGCAAGTAAAAATAAAATAGTTTTAACTCAATTCAATGTGAATCTTTAAATGCCTTTCCTAAAAATAAATATATTCCTTGAAAATGTCATCAATGGACCAACAATTATTACTATATATATATACAAAATGGATTGTTGTGATTATGAAAAACTAAAAATTTATAGTTTACTCCCTATTTTCAATCAAATCAAATTCTCATATGCTAAAAGGGGTAAACTAAGCTCAATAATCAATATTTTCTATATCACAACTAATAGACTAAAGGTGTAATTTATGCTAAATATCTAAGATATATATATAGCCCAAAGTGCAAAATGTAACAAAGTAAAATAAGCAAAAGTACAGTAAAAGAAAATGTGCAAGTACTGAAAGAAAAATAAGATAAAATAAAATAAAATAAAGAAAAAAATACAAAATAAAGCAGAAATAGGATAAAAGGTCTAAAATAGTTCACCAAAAATCTGCCAGAGATGGCGATCTCCCTACACTTATATCATAGCATCGTCCTTGATGCTCAGTCAAGCGGGGTGTGAGGGATCATTGCCTCCTGAAGGGTGTGCTGCTGCTAGCTCTCTGGGCTCTGGCTGTGTGGGGCTCGAGGCGCTGCAGGCTGCTCAAGCTGAGGCTCCTCGTGCTGTGCCTGCTGCTAGTCTACCACCTGTGCCTCCTCATCCTACTCATCTTCCTCCGCCTCCTCAGAGTTCTCTGATAGTGTTTCAGGTTCGGAGGGGATATCAGTATGCCCAGTTCTCATCATCAGCTTCAGATGCTCATAGCGCCGCTTGTTGTGACGCTCAGACTGCTCAATACGCCGCTGAGTGTGGCACTCCATCTGATTGATGCGCTCAAAGAGGCGGTGCACTAGATGGTAGATGGGCTGGGAAGCGGGAGATGGTGCTATGGATACGGGAGGTGCAGCAGGCGCTGAGGGTGCTGCGGAGGATGTGGCCGCATCAGTAGAGGCAGTGAGAGAAGGTGGTCTGTGGCCTAAAGCTTCGAACCGCTTGCCATGTGGAATAATCTTTTTGCATTCGGCAACCGGTGGCTTCTCATCCTCAGGTTCCCAAGGCACCTCAGCTCTGCGGGCCATCTGGGTAATCAGATAGGGAAAAGGTAGGGTGCCTCTGACATGGACTCTAGCCGTGTATTTCCTGATGAACCGCGGAAGGTACAGTTCCTTACCTTTCATAACGCACCAGATGAGAACGATCATAGCAGCCGGCACCTCTGACTCATGAGTGCTCGGCATAACATAGTTGCTCAGTATTTGTTGCCATAGCCGAGCCTCATCATTAAGATAGATGATCTTGATGCCCTTAAGAGTTACCGTCAAATTACCCATAGCCCAGGGAACAGCAGGATCAATGGCTATGGTGCGCCTCACAGCATCCCAATCAAACCTCATAAACCTCATGGACCTCAGCCTTCTGATAACCATCTGCTTCGGTTGATTTTGGCTGGAAATAGAGGATATCTTCTATGGCTTCCTCAGTAACCAAAATCTGTTTTTCTCTTAGCTGTACTGCATCCAGGGTCGTCTTGTAATAGTTGCAGTAGAATTCCCGGACCCAGGATGCATTAACCTCTATCAAATTCCTCTCTAGAAAGAACCAACCTCTCTGTTTGATCTGCTCTGTAGTGTACTGCTGTAATTCAGTTGGTATTCGGAGAGTCTTTTCCAAATATAGGTGCCTCTTTTCCGCAAAGACCAGAAATTTCAGTTCACAGTAGCGGTTTGTAAACTTGATTGGATCAGTTGCAGGCACTAGTTGATCTTCTTTTTCCTGTGGAGTGAAGTTCTTCTCACGTCAGGAATCATCCCCTAGAATATCTGAGAGAGCGATAGATGACTGTCCTCTTTTCCTCTTACCCATGCTGGCGTTAGCTTTGTCTTTGCCATTCGGATCAGACATTCTGAAAAGTAGAGATCCTAGGATACAGATTAACAATTAAAACAGGGAAACAAATAGGCAATCAATGGGCAAGCATGACAAGCAGTGGATAGGCAAAAGGGGGATAAAAGCTAAAACAAGAAGTGATTCATAAAGATATAGAATTTTGGACTAGATGCAAGGTAGGATTCAAAGAAACTAATCAGAAATCACAATCCGAGAATCTACTAAATGAAATTTCAGCAAGCTTGTATGTCAAGAAACAACAATAAACATGCCTTGAAAGGGGTTGAAAAAAATTTAGTGTAAAACTAATAGAAAAGTTAGGAAGTCAATGAAGTCAAGAGTTAGAAAGGCAAGTTAAAATTAGTGGCATAGTACCGTGGTTCCTAGCTAACAGAAGTTCACAAGATTGAAGAACAAGCAACTCACATTCAAGCAAAGAATGCAGATTATTGATGATAAATCAAGCAGAAAAGAAAGCACAAAGGGAAATAAATCATCAACAAAGCAATTCAATTAAGAAGGGAACCAATTGGAATGAAAATGCCAGCCCAGCATCTCATGAAATGACTTCAGCGGAAACCAAGTAATTTGCAATTTCAAAAGCACTAAAGTCAATTCATGAGTGGAAGTTAACTAAAACAGTTTTCAGAAAAAAAATTGGGCAGCATTCCGGCTGTAAAAGGAACGTTCCCGGAAAAACAAATAGCAAAAACTCAGTTCAAATAGAGTAAAGGCAGTGCAGCGAAGATGCAGTAATCAGCATGTGATATGAACTCAGAGCAACAATGATAAGTAGCAATAACAAATTCAACTTATGTGAATTGACGTCATGAAGCAAAATAGTATCAAACAGCAATGAAACAGCAAGCCAGCAACATCAACAGCAAAGCAATTGTGAAAATCAGATAATTCAAACAGCAGGAACTGAGCACTTATCAGACCTAAATCCTCTAACCACAACCTAGCTACCTAACCACCTGAAATCCACTAAGAACATACAATTCTAACTATCCTAAATTGAATAGAATTGAAATATGCAACTGACTTAAGTGAACAGAAAAAGAAATTCAAATGTAGGGGTGGAGACATGGAAAACCTGGGAGGAGTTTAGGAAGCCGAGGTGGAAATGGAAACTGGAGGGGGAAGAAGGGCGGGGGTGGTGCGAAGTGCTGCCGACATCGAGGTGGTGGCTCACGGTTTCGCAGTGGTACCCGCAGCGGTGCGTGGCG
>NC_029794.2:92899650-92935451 GCF_000816755.2 Arachis ipaensis
AGGATGATGGTGGTGAAGGGTGGTTGCTGCAATGGAGGGAAGGAGAGAATTGGAACGTTGGGGGAGAAGAGGGACACGAGTGAGCTAGGGTTCTCACGTCAGGGGGTTAATGAAATCGAATCCACGCGTACGCGTAGATCACGCATGAGCGTGGATGGGGGAAAAATGCATCGGCGCGTACGCGTCATTGACGCGAACGCATGAAAAGGGATAAATGAAGATGCTTCATGCGTACGCGTCGACCAAAATTGTGCTAAATGCACGATTCCAGCGTCATTTTTGCGCAATTTTCTGTTCAAATTGAGGTGGCTAGATTTTTTATGCGACGCGTGCGCGTCGTGCACGCCCACGCGTGGTGTGCTAAAATGAAATTGACGCGTACGCGTGGGCCAAATTGTGCCTATAGCACACCAGCCGCACGATTCCATCACAACTTTTTGGTCGTTGGATGGAGACGCCGATTTGGGATCGACGCCCACGCGTGGCCTATGCGCACGTGTGGTGTGGCTTTCTTTTTATGTAGTGTGGAGAATGCAAAATACAAATGCTGATGCAGACATTATGAATGAACACTAAGAAAAATATAAAACTAAGAATAAAGCAAAACAAAATAAAGCTAAGACTAAAAAAGAACGATTATACCATGGTGGGTTGTCTCCCACCTAGCACTTTTAGTTAGAGTCCTTAAGTTTAAACATTTGGTGAGCTCCTTTGTTATGGTGGCTTGTGCTTGAACTCGTCCAGGAATCTCTACCAATGTTTGCAATTCCAATAGCCTCCGGAATCCCAAACTAGGCACATAAAGCCTTTAAGCAAGTTAAAGAAAGTTACAAGGCCCCAGGAATGTTGATTGTCAGAATGAATTCCGGGATTCCAAACCTTGATTTTGCACCCGTCTTCGCTTTGATCTACATTGTTCCAACTGGGTGGTACGCAATTTGAATTCTCACTAAGATACTCAAACATCTTCCGAGACCCATTCAATCAAGCTCTATACCAATCCTTGTACTTCAATTTGGAGCGTGGAACCGTATTGAAACTTGCATGACAACTCTTACCACTAACCATCTCCTTCTTACTCTTATAGCCATAAAGGGCTCTAAGTTGCCCATCCGTCTCAAGCAAAGCATATTCACATGGGCCAATTAAGCTTAGAGATGAAAGATTTACCCACTTGAATGAAGGAATGGATGGTGATGGCTTTAGAGGAGAGGTCTCCAACAACTTTGGCAAGGAGATTTCTAGCTCCATTCCCTTGAGCTCTTCCTTGAATTCTTCCACCTCTTTGCAAGTCTCTTCAACATTAACCTCATCCTCTAGTTCAATGGGAGAGAGTTCAATTATAGGTAGAAACTCATTAATTATTGAACTTGTCTCATGATCAACCGCTTCAAAGTCTTCAACCATGATATGCCTTGGAGGATGTATACCCTCCTGATGAGCGGATATTTTATACGCTTTTTGGGGGTATTTTCATATAGTTTTTAGTAGGATCTAGCTATTTTTTTAGTATATTTTTATTAGTTTTTATGCAAAAATCACATTTCTAGACTTTACTATGAGTTTGTGTATTTTTCTGTGATTTCAGGTATTTTTTGGCTGAAATTGAGGGACCTGAACAAAAATCTAATTCAGAGGCTAAACAAGGACTGCAGATGCTGTTGGATTCTGACCTCTCTGCACTCAAAATGAATTTTCTGGAGCTACAGAAATCCAATTGGCGTGCTCTCAATTTCGTTGGAAAGTAGACATTCATGGCTTTCCAGCAATATATAATAGTCCATACTTTGCCCAAGTTTTGACGACGCAAATTGGCATTTAACGCCAAGTCTTTACCCTATTCTGGCATTAAACGCCAGAAACAGGTTGTAAACCAGAGTTAAACGCCAGAAACAGGCTACAACTTGGCGTTTGACTCCAAATAAAGTTTCTACACATGGAAGCTTCAATGCTCAGCCCAAGCACACACCAAGTGGGCCCCGGAAGTGGATTTCTGCACTATCTATCTTAGTTTACTCAATTCCTGTAAACCTAGGTCACTAGCTTAGTATAAAAACTACTTTTAGAGATTTATTTTGAATCTCATGACATTTTTTCACATTTTATCTTGTATCTCTACAGGATGAGTCTATAAACTCCATGATTGGGGATGAGGAGCTCTGCTGTGTCTCAATGAATTAATGCAATTACTTCTATTTTCTATTCAACACGCTTGTTTCTGTTCTAAGATATTCACTCGCACTTAACCCTGAAGAATGTGATGATCCGTGACACTCATCATCATTCTCAACCTATGAACGTGTGCTTGACAACCACTTACGTTCTATCTGTAATAGCTTGAGTGTATATCTCTTGGGTTCCTGGTTCAGGAGTTTGATTGCCTCTCCTGACAACGGAGCATTCAATTCCATGAATCCAGAGTCTTCGTGGAAAAAGCTAGAATCAATTGGCAGCATTCCTGAGATCCGGAACGTTTAAACCTTGTCTGTGGTATTCTGAGTAGGACCTGGGAAGGGATGACTGTGACGAGCTTCAAACTCACAAGTATTGGGCGTAATAACAGACGCAAAAGGATCAATGGATCCTATTCCAGCACAAGTGAGAACTGACAGATGATTAGCCATGTACATGGACCTTTTTCACTGAGAGGACGGATGGTAGCCATTAACAATGGTGATCCACCAACATACAGCTTGCCATGGAAGAAACCTGCGTGCGTAAAGAAGAAGACAGTAGAAAAGCAGAAATTCAGAAGACAGAGTATCTCCAAAACCTCAATCTGTTCTCCATTACTGCATAACAAGTATTGTTTATTTTATGTTAATTACTCTTCATAAATCCAACAATTTTTATTATTAATTTCCTGACTAGGAATTACAAAATAACCATAGCTTGCTTCAAGCCGACAATCTCCGTGGGATCGACCCTTACTCACGTAAGGTATTACTTGGACGACCCAGTGCACTTGCTGGTTAGTGGTACGAGTTGTGAAAAGTGTGATTTATAATTCGTGCACCAAGTTTTTGGCGCCGTTGCCGGCGATTGTTCGAGTTTGGACAATTGACGGTTTATTTTGTTGCTTAGATTAGGAACAATTTATCTTTTTAGTTTAGAGTCACTAAAATTGCGTCTTCTATTATTGTTTCTGGTTGAAATTTTTAAAAAAAAAAATCCTTATTTTCTCTTTTTAAGTTTTTCGAACAAAATTTTTTTTAAACTAATAATTGAGTTTTTCTGTTTGAGTTTAGTTTCACGTTTTAAGTTTGGTGTCAATTGCATGATTTTATTTTTCTTTCAATTTTTTTTTGAATTATTAATGCTCAGAATATAAAAATTTTTAAGTTTGGTGTCCTTTGTATTTCTGTTTTCTTAAAAAAATTTTCAAAAGTTGTTCTTAACGTTCATTGTGATATTCAAAGTTTTCCTGTTTGTTTCCTTTGTTTTGATATGAAAATTTAAGTTTCGTGTCATTTTTACTGTTTTTCTCTTTCTTCATTAAATTCAAAAATATCTTTTCTCTTTATTTTAATTAATTTTCGAATTTTTCTTTAAAAATTCAGATTTTTATTTTAAAACTTTTTATTCTATCTTATCTTAGTTTTGAAATTTCAAAATTCAAAGTTAAATAAAATAAAAAAAAACATATTTTGTTTGCAATTCATATCAATTCCATTTCATCCAACATGGACCTAAATAGAAATGAACAGTCCAAAAGGACTCTTGGGTCATATGCTAACCCCATTACTGCTGTATATGGGAGTTGAATTTGTATACCTCCCATCAAAGCAAGCAGTTTTGAGCTAAATCCTTAGCTCATTGTCATGGTGCAGCAAAATTATCAGTATTCCGGTCTTCCACAGGAAGAACCTACTGAGTTTCTGGCACAGTTCTTGCAAATTGCTGACACAGTACGTAACAAGGAAGTAGATCAGGATGTCTACATATTATTATTGTTTTCATTTGCTGTAAAAGATCAAGCTAAGAGGTGGTTAAATAACAAACCTACAGCAAGCATAAGAACATAGAAACAGTTATCAGACAAATTCCTGAATCAATATTTCCCTCTAAAAAGGATGACACAGCTAAGGCTGAACATCCAAGGCTTTAAACAAGAGGACAATGAATCTCTTTATAACGCATGGGAGAGGTACAGAGGGATGCTAAGGAAATTCCCCTCTAAAATGTTTTCAGAGTGGGTACAATTAAACATCTTCTACTATGGGCTTACAGAAGAAGCTCAGATATCTCTAGACCACTCAGCTGGTGGATCTATACACATGAGAAAGACTATTGAAGAGGCTTAAGAGCTTATTGATATAGTTGCTAGAAATCAGCATATGTACATAAGTAATGAGCCCTCCATGAAAGAAGAAGCTAAGGGAGTATCAACTGACTTTAGTCCTCAGGAACAAGTTGCTGAACTCAATCAACAACTATCTTCTATAACAAGGCAGTTAGCAGAATTTAAGGAGATGCTACAAGAAACCAAAAATTCTAACAACGATATGGAATCACAATTGAATCAGACAAAATAGTAGTTATCAAAACAGATAACAGAGGAGTGTCAAGCTGTTCAATTAAGAAGTGGAAAAACATTAAATACATGAACTCAAAGCAGCAGAAAGCCAAGAAAAGAACAGCTGATAGAGGATGAGCAACCTGCTACCCAAAATTCCTCTAAGGACAGTAAGAGCCCAGAGGGGAATAAGTCTGGCGTTCAAACGCCAAAAAAGGGTGAAAAACTGGCGTTAAACGTCCAATCCATGTCCAGTTCTGGCGTTCAAACGC
Source organism: Arachis ipaensis (assembly GCF_000816755.2). NCBI lineage: Eukaryota > Viridiplantae > Streptophyta > Magnoliopsida > Fabales > Fabaceae > Arachis > Arachis ipaensis. Next base: position 92,904,439 of record NC_029794.2, read on the forward strand.
CAGTGAGGGATCAGACACCTGCAAGTGCTGATAATAACTCCCTCAAGAAGGCTTCTCAACCTACCTCTGTAGGAAATAAACCTGCAGCAACTAAGGTTGAGGAATATAAAGCCAAAATGCCTTATCCTCAAAAACTCCACCAAGCGGAACAGGATAAACAATTTGCCCGCTTTGCAGACTATCTCAGGACTCTTGAAATAAAGATTCCGTTTGCAGAGGCACTTGAGCAATTACCCTCTTATGCTAAGTTCATGAAAGAGATCTTAAGTCATAAGAAAGATTGGAGAGAAACAGAAAAAGTTTTTCTCACTGAAGAATGCAGTGCAGCCATTCTAACAAGCTTACCAGAAAAGCTTAAGGATCCCGGAAGCTTTATGATACCATGCACATTAGAGGGTACTTGTACCAAGACAGCTCTATGTGACCTTGGGGCAAGTATCAATCTGATCCCTGCATCCACTATCAGAAAGCTTGGCTTGACTGAGGAGGTCAAACCAACCCGGATATATCTTCAACTTGCTGATGGCTCCATTAAATATCCGTCAGGCATAATTGAGGACATGATTGTCAAGGTTGGGCCATTTGCCTTTCCCACTGACTTTGTAGTGCTGGAAATGGAGGAGCACAAGAGTGCAACTCTCATTCTAGCAAGACCTTTTCTAGCAACTGGACGAACCCTTATTGATGTCTAAAAAGGGGAAGTGACCTTGAGAGTCGATGAGGATGAGTTCAGGCTGAACACTGTTGAGGCAATGAAGCATCCAGACACATCAAAAGACTGCATGAGTGTTGATATTATTGACTCCTTGGTAGAGGAGATCAACATGGCTGAGAGTCTCGAATCAGAGCTAGAAGACATCTTTAAAGATGTTAAGTCTGATCTGGAGGAATTAGAGGAAACAAAAGAGCCTCTAAAAATCCTTCAGAAAAAGGAGAAACCTCCTAAACCTGAGCTCAAACCACTGCCACCATCCCTGAAATATGTATTTCTGAGAGAAGGTGACACTTTTTCTGTGATCATAAGCTCTGCTTTAAATCCACAGGAGGAGAAAGCACTACTTCAAGTGCTAAGGACACCCAAAATAGCTCTTGGGTGGTCCATAAGTAATCTTAAGGGTATCGGCCCAGCAAGATGTATGCACAAGATCCTATTGGAGGACGATGCTAAGCCAGTGGTTCAACCACAGAGGCGGCTAAATCTAGCCATGAAGGAGGTGGTGCTGAAAGAGGTCACCAAGTTACTGGAGGCTGGGATTATTTATCCTATTTCTGATAGCCCCTAGGTGAGCCCTGTTCAAGTTGTCCCCAAGAAAGGAGGCATGAGAGTGGTTCATAATGAAAAGAATGAACTGGTTCCTACAAGAACAATTACAGGGTGGCGTATGTGTATTGATTACAGAAGGCTCAATACAACCACCAGGAAGGATCACTTTCCTTTACCATTCATAGACTAGATGCTAGAGAGACTAACATGTCATGAATATTACTGCTTTTTGGATGACTATTCATGTTACAACCAAATTGCAGTAGATCTTCAGGACCAAGAAAAAACAACATTCACATGTCCTTCTGGAGTGTTTGCCTACAGAAGGATACCTTTTGGTCTGTGCAATGCACCTGCAATCTTTCAGAGGTGCATGCTCTCTATCTTCTCTGATATGGTAGAGAAATTTATGGAAGTCTTCATAGATGACTTTTCAGTATTTGGAGACTCATTCAGCTCCTGCCTTGACCATTTAGCACTTGTTCTGCAAAGATGCCAAGAGACCAACCTAGTTTTAAACTGGGAAAAATGTCACTTTATGGTGACTGAAGGAATTGTCCTTGGGCATAAAATTTCAAATAAGGGAATAGAAGTGGATCAAGCTAAAGTGGAAGTAATTAAAAAATTACCACCACCTGCAAATGTTAAGGCAATCAAAAGCTTTCTGGGACATGCAGGATTCTATAGGAGGTTTATAAAGGATTTTTCAAAAATTGCAAAACCTCTGAGCAATCTGCTAGCTACTGACACGCCATTTGTGTTTGACACAGAGTGTCTGCAGGCGTTTGAAACTTTGAATGCTAAGCTGGTCACAGCACCAGTTATTTCTGCACCAGACTGGACATTACCATTTGAACTAATGTGTGATGCCAGTGACCATGCCATTGGTGCAGTACTGGGATAGAGGCATAACAAGCTTATGCATGTCATTTATTATGCTAGCCGTATTTTAAATGATGCACAGAAAAATTACACAACCACAGAAAAAGAGTTGCTTGTAGTGGTTTATGCCATTGACAAGTTTAGATCATACTTAGTAGGATCAAAAGTGATTGCGTACACTGACCACAGCGCTCTTAAATATCTACTTACAAAGCAAGATTCAAAACCCAGGCTCATAAGATGGGTGTTGCTTCTGCAAGAGTTTGATATAGAAATAAGAGTCAGAAAAGGGACAGAGAACCAAGTGGCTAATCATCTGTCCCGGATAGAACTAGTAGAAGGGGCGTCCTCCCCCTCTATTGAGATCTCTAAAACCTTTCCGGATGAGCAATTATTTGCCATTCAGGAAACACCATGGTTTGCAGACATTGCAAACTATAAAGCTGTAAGATTCATACCCAAAGAGTACAGCAGGCAGCAAACAAAAAAATTAATTAGTGATGCAAAGTACTACTTATGGGATGAACCATATCTCTTTAAGAGATGTGCGGATGGAATAATCCGAAGATGTGTGCCTAGAGAAGAAGCACAGAAGATCCTATGGCATTGCCATGGATCACAATATGGAGGACATTTCGGAGGTGAGCGAACAGCCACCAAGGTTCTCCAATGTGGCTTCTACTGGCCTACTCTCTATAGAGACTCCCGAGAGTTCGTATGTAACTGACAGTTGCCAGAGAGCTGGTAATCTGCCTCATGGTTACGCCATGCCTCAGCAAGGGATCTTAGAGATTGAGTTGTTTGATGTATGTGGTATTGACTTCATGGGGCCTTTCCCACCATCATACTCAAACACCTATATTCTGGTGGCAGTTGACTATGTATCCAAATGGGTAGAGGCCATTGTAACACCCACTAATGATACTAAGACAGTACTAAAGTTTCTCCAGAAACATATCTTCACCAGGTTTGGTGTCCCTAGAGCACTAATCAGTGATGAGGGCACTCACTTCTGCAATAAACAGCTTTACTCTGCTATGGTTAGATATGGAAATAGCCACAAAGTAGCAACTCCATATCATCCACAGACAAATGAGCAGACTGAAGTCTCTAATAGAGAACTAAAAAGAATCCTAGAACGGACTATAATTACCCGTAGAAGGGATTGCGCAAGAAGCTTGGATGAGGCTCTGTGGGCATACAGAACAGCATTCAAGACTCCTATAGGGACCTCTCCATACCAGCTTGTGTATGGTAAGGCCTGTCATTTGTCCGTGGAACTGGAACACAAGGCCTACTGGGCAACCAGATTCCTAAATCTTGATGCCAAGTTAGCTAGAGAGAAAAGATTGCTCCAGCTGAATGAGCTAGAGGAATTCAGACTCAATACTTTCGAAAATGCTAAGATTTACAAAGAGAAAGCAAAAAGGTGGCATGATAAGAAATTGTCACCCAGAGTCTTTGAACCAGGACAAAAGGTTCTGCTGTTCAACTCTAGGCTCAGATTATTCCCTGATAAACTGAAATCCTGGTGGAAAAGACCATATGTAATTACAAGTGTATCACCATATGGCTATGTGGAGCTTCAAGACATTGATTCTAATAAGAAGTTCATTGTTAATAGACAGAGAATCAAGCATTATCTTGAAGGTAATGTTGAGCAAGAATGCTCAAAGCTGAGGCTAGATTAAAAGCTCAGCAAGGTCCAGCTAAAGACAATAAAGAAGTGCTTGCTGGGAGGCAACCTGGCCATTAGCAAAGCTTATTTGTTATTTAAATAATAATTATACGAGTTTAATATAAATAGTCTTCAAGGTAAAGTATCAATTGCATAAGTTCACAGAGCTACAGAAGGATTCAGAGCACAAAACAGGGAAAAGGAGCTCACTGGCAAGAAAATGCCAGTAAGAGGTATATTTGGGCATTAAACGCCCAAAAGAAGCTTCAACTGGGCATTTAACGCCAGTAAAGATACCTCTTTGGGCGTTAAACGCCAGAATGGGTGCCATTCTGGGCGTTTAACGCCAAACTTGCAGCATCCTGGGCGTTCAGAAAAACGCCCAGTGACAAAAGATTTCTGGCATTTAACGCCAGCCAGAAGCTACAGCTGGGCGTTAAACGCCCAAAAGAAGCTACAGATGGGCGTTAAACGCCCAAAACAAGCAGCAGTTCGGCGTTTAACGCCAAGATTGTGGAGGAGAGGAAGTTTTGTTTTCCAACTCAATTTTTTTTCAAATTTTCATGATTTCATCCATAAATTCTTGCATAAACATATTACAAAGTATCATCTTTCAATTTCAATTTCAAAAAAAAAAAAACAAAAAAATTTTAAATATTTTTTCTAATCCTAAAAATCTTTTTCAAATCTTCTTCAATTTCTTTTCAAATCTTTTTCAAAACTCATCTATCTTTTTAATTTCTTCTCATATCTTTTTTTTACTTATCCTATTATCTTTTCAAATTCAAATTTATCTTTTTCAAATCCATCATATCTTTTCAATTTTAAAATTTCATATTCTTCATATCATATTTATCTTTTACAAATCATATCCTCTATCATATCTTTTTCAAAATTTTCAAACCCACATCCTCCCTTATAAATTCACACTCGGCCACCCCCTCTCCTCCATCATTCGAATTTGTCCCTCCTTCTATTCCTCTCCTCTCCTTTCTTTTGCTTGAGAACCAGCAAACCTCTAAGTTTGGTGTGCTTTTCATGATCCCTGAGCTAAGACTCCCTAAGATCATGGCTCCTAAAGGAAAACAAACCACTTCAAGAGGCAAGAAAGAGAATATTCCAAAACCACTTTGGAATCAAGAGAGGTTCTTAACCAAAGAACATGCAGACCATCACTACAAAATAATGGGTCTAAGATCAGTGATCCCAGAAGTTAAATTCGATCTGAAAGAAGACGAATATCTGGAGATCCAAGAGCAGATTCGAAAAAGAGGCTGAGAAATTCTGGCTAATCCTGAGACAAAGGTGGGTAGAAACATGGTTCAGGAATTCTACCCAAATCTGTGACAAACAGATAAGCAGAGATTAACTGGAGCCACCTTCTATACCTTTCGAACCTTGGTTAGAGGAAAGATTATGTACTTCCACCAGGACAAAATAAGAGAGGTCTTTAAGCTGCCTTAACTACAAGATGATCCAGAATCCTTTAATAGGAGAATGGTGAGATTTGATAAGCGCTGAGACCAAGTTCTAGAGGACATATGCATCCCTGGAACCAAGTGGATAACCAATGCAAAGGGTGTCCCAAATCAACTCAAAAGAGGAGATCTCAAACCAATTGCTAGGGGCTGGCTGGACTTCATTGGACGTTCTATACTGCCCACCAGCAACCGCTCTGAAGTCACTGTCAAAAGAGCAGTGATGATCTACTGCATTATGCTGGGAAATGAAGTGGAGATTCATCATCTGATTTCTTGTGAGCTCCACACAATTGCAAACAAGAACTCTACTGACGCTAAATTGGCTTACCCAAATCTAATCTCTCTGCTCTGTAAAGATACTGGGATGAAGATGGGAGTGGATGAGTATATCTCAGTCGAACAACCAATCACCAAAAAGCTAATGGAAGGACAACAAGTGCAAGATAACTCCATCAAAAGGAGGGCACAAGAGTTCCTCCCAAAAATCCCTCAGATTGACTACTAGACCCGCCTAGAAGCATCTGTCACCAAGTTGCAAGAAGCTATAGATCAACTGAAAGAAGAACAGCAAGTTCAAAATAGCATGCTCTGCAAACTGCTGAAGGAACAAGAGGAGCAACGGTGTGAGCTACAGGAGCTGAAGCGCCATAAGCTATCTCTTGAAGGGCCAAGTACCCCACAGATTAAAGGAGCATCCATCTCCCAAGATAAAGGTTGTTGAGTCCTAATCTTAGTCTTAACTCTGTGATAACTTTTACTATTAGAAATCTACCTTAGAAGTTATATGAGTAGTATTAATTAGTATCGTTATTTTTATTTTTATGCCCCAAATAAGTTATAATTTATGTTTCTTATCATCATTAAACATGAATAAAATAGCATATTTTTAGAATAAGAAAGCAATTTTATTTTCGAGTTCTTAACAAGAAAAATTCAAATTATTTATATGTGGTGGCAATACTTTTTGTTTTCTGAATGAATGCTTGAACAGTGCATATGTCTTTTGAATTTGTTGTTTATGAATGTTAAAATTGTTGGCTCTTGAAGAATGATGAAAAAGAGAAATATTATTGATAATCTGAAAAATCATGAAATTGATTCTTGAAGCAAGAAAAAGCAGTGAAGAACAAAGCTTGCGAAAAAAAATGGCGAAAATAAAAGAAAAAGAAAAAGCAAGCAGAAAAAGTCAGTAACCCTTTAAACCAAAAGGCAAGGGTAAAAAGGATCCAAGGCTTTGAGCATTAATGGATAGGAGGGCCTAAAGGAATAAAACCTTGGCCTAAGCGGCCAAACCAAGCTGTCCCTAACCATGTGCTTGTGGCGTGAAGGTGTCAAGTGAAAAGCTTGAGACTGAGCTGTTAAAGTCGTGATCCAAAGCAAAAAGAGTGTGCTTAAGAACTCTGGACACCTCTAACTGGGGATTTTAGCAAAGCTAAGTCACAATCTGAAAAGGTTCACCCAGTTATGTGTCTGTGGCATTTATGTATCCGGTGGTAATACTGGAAAACAAAGTGCTTAGGGCTATGGCCAAGACTCATAAAACAACTGTGTTCAAGAATCAACATACTAAACTAGGAGAATCAGTAACACTATCTAAATTCTGAGTTCCAATAGATGCAAATCATTCTGAACTTCAAAGGATAAATGGAGGTGCCAAAACTGTTCGGAAGCAAAAAGCTGCTAGCCCCGCTCATCTAATGAGAATTTGAGCTTCATATGAAACTTTGAGATGTTATTGCCTCTTAATTCTCTTTCTATCCTATTTTATTTATCTAGTTGCTTGAAGACAAGCAACAGTTTAAGTTTGGTGTTGTGATGAGCGGATATTTTATACGCTTTTTGGGGGTATTTTCATATAGTTCTTAGTAGGATCTAGCTACTTTTTAGTATATTTTTATTAGTTTTATGCAAAAATCACATTTCTGGACTTTACTATGAGTTTGTGTGTTTTTTGTGATTTCAGGTATTTTTTGGCTGAAATTGAGGGACCTGAGCAAAAATCTGATTCAGAGGCTGAAAAAGGACTGCAGATGCTGTTGGATTCTGACCTCTCTACACTCGAAATGGATTTTTTGGAGCTACAGAAACTCAATTTGCACGCTCTCAATTGCGTTGGAAAGTAGACATTCAGGGATTTCCAGTAATATATAATAATCCATACTTTGCCCAAGTTTTGACGACACAAATTGGCGTTTAACGCCAAGTCTTTACCCTATTCTGGTGTTAAACGCCAGAAACAGGTTGCAAACCAGAGTTAAACGCCAGAAACAAGCTCTACAGCATGAGTCTCTAAACTCCATGATTGGGGGTGAGGAGCTCTGCTGTGTCTCAATGAATTAATGCAATTACTTCTATTTTCTATTCAACACGCTTATTTCTGTTCTAAGATATTCACTCGCACTTAACCCTGAAGAATGTGATGATCCGTGACACTCATCATCATTCTCAACCTATGAACGTATATCTGGCAACCACTTACGTTCTATCTGTAATAGCTTGAGTGTATATCTCTTGGGTTCCTGGTTCAAGAGTTTGATTGCCTCTCCTGACAATAGAGCATTCAATTCCATGAATCCAGAGTCTTCGTGGTAAAAGCTAGAATCAATTGGCAGCATTCCTGAGATCCGAAATGTCTAAACCTTGTCTGTGGTATTCTGAGTAGGACCTGAGAAGGGATGACTGTGACGAGCTTCAAACTCACAAGTATTGGGTGTAATGACAGACGCAAAACGATCAATGGATCCTATTCCAACACAAGTGAGAACCGACAAATGATTAGCCATGTACATGGACCTTTTTCACTGAGAGAACGGATGGTAACCATTGACAACGGTGATCCACCAACATACAGCTTGCCATGGAAGAAACCTGCGTGCGTAAAGAAGAAGACAGTAGGAAAGCAGAAATTCAGAAGACAGAGCATCTCCAAAACCTCAATCTGTTCTCCATTACTGCATAACAAGTATTGTTTATTTTATGTTAATTACTCTTCATAAATCCAACGATTTTTACTATTAATTTCCTGACTAAGAATTACAAAATAACCATAGCTTGCTTCAAGCCGACAATCTCCGTGGGATCGACCCTTACTCACGTAAGGTATTACTTGGATGACCTAGTGCACTTGCTGGTTAGTGGTACGAGTTGTGAAAAGTGTGATTTTACAATTCGTGCACCACCTCCTCAACATCAACATCAAACATCTTGGAAAGGGGCTCTATGACTGGACTTTCCCATGGAGGTTCTGCATCTCCCAAGTCTTCAACTACTTCCTTTTCTTCTATAATTTCGGCTTTCTCCACTTGCTCTAGTACAAAATCAGACTCCTCCTTAATGTCTTCCCTTTCATGATAACTCTCCTCAAGGGTCTCTACTACCTTCACTTTTAGGGCCTCCTCTAGCTTCTTGTGAAGTATGAGATCCATTTCGTCCCTAAGACGATCCCTTCTCTCTTGTTCCAGGTCAGTAGCATCATTGGGATCATGTTGCTCTTGGATTGATGGATGTGGGTGCTCTTCCATGGAGGGCGGTGATGGGATGGAGAGATCATTATGTGCTTGAAAAGGAGGTGCACTAGAGCTTGAGGGTTGATTGTTGGGAGTATTCAATGATCCAATCTGTGAGGCGAGAGCTTGTAAAGCAGAGGTCAAACTGTTTAAAGTAGAGTTAAGTGTGTTCTCCATGGTCTTTTGTCCTTGTGCAAGAGATTGAAGCATCTCGTCATAGGAAGATGAAAGGGGCAATTGTTTTGGAATTGGGGTGGTTCTATGTATGGTTCATATGGTGGTTGGTAAGGTGGAGAAGGATTAGGGTCATATGGGGGTGTTTGGTGGTAAGGGGCTTGTGAGTATGGTGGTTCAAAATTATGGTGAGGAAGTGGTTCATAAGCATATCGTGGGGCTTGTTGGTAACTACAAGGGGTCCACCATATTCATCATCTTGGTACGCACCCTGGAATGGCTCTTGACCATAGTAATTTGGTGGAGGTTGGTTGTCACAAAAGGGTCCACCATAGCTATTGTCTTTGTATGCATCATAGAATGGTTGTTGGTCATAGCGCATTGGAGGGGGTTGTTGCCAAGAGGGTTGATCAAATCCTTGTGGCTCCTCCCATCTTTGATTGTTCTAACCTTGATGCATGTTCTCATTATAGCTTTCGTTCTCTGCAACATAATTTGAACTAAACTCATAGCCAAAGGGGTGAGAATTCATAGTAGTAAGTAAAAACAAAAACTAATAAAAATTAATAAAAATATACTCCTAAAACTAGAATACTAACAAAGAAACGAAAAAGCAAATATTTACAATAACCAATAATAAGGCACACGTTTGCAATTCCTTGACAACGGCGCCATTTTGACGAACGGACTTTTGCTAGTAAAGAATTCATAAATAAGTTCTCGTTGCAAGTATAGTTTCTAAACTAACAATAATCCTTTCATACAAAAACTTTTTTGTCACTAAAGCAAACCCAATAAAAATAATAACCGAAGTATTTAAACCTCGGGTCATTGGTGCACGAAATTGAAAATCACACTTTTCACAACTCGTACCACTAACCAGCAAGTGCACTGGGTTGTCTAAGTAATACCTTACGTGAGTAAGGGTCGATCCCACGGAGATTGTCGGCTTGAAGCAAGCTATGGTTATTTTGTAACTCTTAGTCAGGAAATTAGTAATAAAAATGATTGGGTTTATGAAGAGTAAATAACATAAAATAAGTAATACTTGTTATGCAGTAATGGAGGACAGGTTGAGGTTTTGGAGATGCTCTGTCTTCTGAATCTCTGCTTTCCTACTGTCTTCATCTTCACGTACGCAAGGCTCCTTCCATGGCAAGCTGTATGTTGGTGAATCACCGTTGTCAATGGCTACCATCCATCCTCTCAATGAAAATGGTCCAAATGTGCTGTCACCGCACGGCTAATCATCTGTTGGTTCTCATTCATGTTGGAATAGGATCCATTGATCCTTTTGCTTCTGTCACTATGCCCAACACTCGCGAGTTTGAAGCTTGTCACAGTCATCCCATCCCAGATCCTACTCGGAATACCACAGACCCGTAGAGAATACAAGTTCTGATGTAAAATGTCATGAGGTACAAAATGAATCACTAAAAGTAGTTTTTATAATAAACTAGTGACCTAGGGTTACAGAAAATGAGTAAGCTAAGATAATTAGTGTAAATATCCACTTCCGGGGCCCACTTGGTGTCTGCTTGGGCTAAGCATTGAATCTTTCACATGTAGAGACTTTTCCTGAAGTTAAACGCCAGCTTTTGTGCCAGTTTGGGCGTTTAACTCCAGCTTTTATGCCAGTTCTGGCGTTTAACGCCAGAAAGGTAGAAAGTTGGCGTTTAAACGCCAGTTTGCGTCATCAAAACTCGGGCAATTGCTTGAAAGCCCAGGATGTCTACTTTCCAACGCAATTGAGAGCGCGCCAATTGGGCTTCTATAACTCGAGAAAATCTATTTCGATTGCAGGAGGGTCAGAATCCAACAGCATCTGCATTCCTTTTTCAGCCTCTGAATCAGATTTTTGCTCAGGTCCCTTAATTTCAGCCAGAAAATGCTTGAAATCATAGAAAAATACACAAACTCATAGTGAAGTCCAGGAATGTGATTTTTGAATAAAAACTAATAAAAACATAATAAAAACTAACTAAAATATACTAAAAACATACTAAAAATAATGCCAAAAAGCGTATAAATTATCCGCTCATCACAATACCAAACTTAAATTGTTGCTTGTCCCCAAGCAACTGAAAACAAAATAGGATAAAAAGAAGAGAATATACTATAAATCCCATAAAATCAATGAAGCTTAGTTCAAATTAGATGAGCGAGGCTTGTAGCTTTTTGCTTCAGAACAGTCTTGGCATCTCACTTTTTCCTTTGAAGTTCAGAATGATTGACATCTATAGGAATTCAGAATTAAGATAGTGTTATTGATTCTCCTAGTTTAGTATGTTGATTCTTGAATACAGCTACTTTATGAGTCTTGGCCGTGGCCCTAAGCACTTTGTTTTCCAGTATTACCACCGGATACATAAATGCCACAGACACATAACTGGGTGAACCTTTTCAGATTGTGACTTAGCCTTGCTAAAGTCCCCAATTAGAGGTGTCCAGAGTTCTTAAGCACACTCTTTTTGCTTTGGATCACGACTTTAACCACTCAGTCTCAAGCTTTTCACTTGGACCTTCATGCCACAAGCACATGGTTAGGGACAACTTGATTTAGCCGCTTAGGCCAGGATTTTATTCCTTTGAGCCCTCCTATCCATTAATGCTCAAAACCTTGGATCCTTTTTATTTTACCCTTGCCTTTTGGTTTAAAGGGTTATTGGCTTTTTCTGCTTGCTTTTTCTTTTTCTTTCTTTTTTTTTTCGCAAGCTTTATATTCACTGCTTTTTCTTGCTTCAAGAATCAATTTTATGATTTTTCAGATTATAAATAACATTTCTCCTTTTTCATTATTCTTTCAAGAGCCAACAGTTTAACATTCATAAACAACAATATCAAAAATATGTACTGTTCAAGCATTCATTCAGAAAATAAAAAGTGTTGCCACCACATCAAAATAATTAAACTATTTTCAAGATATAATACGAAACCATGTACTTCTTGTTCTTTTGTAATTAAAAACATTTTTCATTTAAGAAAGGTGATGGATTCATAGGACATTCATAGCTTTAAGGCATAAGTTCTAGATTTTATTAATCATGAAATAGAAATAAGACTTAAAATAAACATAAAAGCAGACCAATAATAATAGAAGACAGAAAATTAAAAACATAAAAATAAACGACTCTTAAAATAGATCTCTACTAACAAAAGTTATCACAGAGTTAGGACTCAACAACCTACAGTGGGAGAGGTAAGTACTCCTTCAAGTTGTGGGACGCCTGGCTCTTCAAGGGAGAGCTTTTGGCGCTTCAGCTCCTGTAGCTCACGCCCCTGCTTCTCCTGTTCCTTAAGCAGCTTGCAAAGCATGCTGTTTTGATTTTGTTGTTCCTCTTTAAGTTGATCCATAGCTTCTTGCAGCTTGGTGACAGATGCTTCTAGGCGGGTCCAATAGTCAATTTGAGGGATCTCTGGGAGGAACTCCTGCGCCCTCCGTTTGATGGAGTTATCTTGCACTTGTTGTCCTTCCATTGACTTCTTGGTGATTGGGTGCTCGATTGGGATGAACTCATCTACTCCCATCCTCACCCTAGCATCTTTGCACAGCAGAGAGATTAAGCTTGGGTAAGCCAATTTGGCTTCAGTGGAGTTCTTATTTGAAATTGTGTAAATCTCACAAGAAATCAGATGATGAATCTCCACTTCATTTCCCAGCATAATACAATGAATCATCACTGCTCTTTTGACAGTGACCTCAGAGCGGTTGCTAGTGGGCAGTATAGAACGCCTAATGAAGTCCAACTAGCCCCTTGCCACTGGTTTGAGATCTCCTCTCTTGAGTTGGTTTGGGACACCTTTTGAGTTGGTTATCCACTTAGTTCCAGGGAGGCATATGTCCTCTAGAACTTGGTCCAACCCCTTATCTACTCTCACCATTCTCCTATTAAAGGATTCTGGATCATCTTGTAGTTGAGGCAGTTTGAAGACCTCTCTTATTTTGTCCAGGTGGAAGTAAATAATCCTCCCTCTGACCATAGTTCTCTGACCATAGTTCGAAAGGTATGAAAGGCGGTTCCATTTATTCTCTGCTTATCTGTCAGCCACAGATTTGAGTAGAATTCCTGAACCATGGTTCTCCCCACCTTTGTCTCAGGATTAGCTAGAATTTCCCAACCTCTGTTTTGAATTTATTCTTAGATCTCCGGGTATTCGTCTTCTTTCAGATTGAATTTAACTTCCGGGATCACTGACCTCAGACCCATTATTTTGTGGTAATGGGCTGTATGTTCTTTGGTTAAGAACCTCTCTTGATTCCAAAGAATCTCTGGAGTATTCTCTTTCTTGCCTCTTAAATTGGTTTGTTTTCCCTTAGGAGCCATGATCTTAATGAGTCTTAGCTCGGTGATCACGGAAAAATACACCAAACCTAGAGATTTGCTTGTCCTCAAGCAAAAGAAAGGAAAAGAGAGAGATAGGAGGAGAGTCAAGTTCGAATGGTGGAGAGATGGGGATGGCCGTATGTGTATTTATAAGTGGAGGGGAGGGATTTCGAAAATTTGAAAAAGATATGATATAAAGATATGATTGATGAAAAAAATAGAATCATGATATGAAAAAGATGAGATTTTTAAAATGGAAAAGATATAAAGGAGTTAAATCTGAAAATTTGTTTATGCATCTAAGAATTAAAAGATGATATAATGAGTTGGAAAAGATTTGGAAAGAAATTGAGAAGATAATTGAGTTTTTGAAGAGGATTTGGAAAGAATTTAAAAGAAAATTGAAAAGGAATTTAGAAAAATATTGAATTTTTGAAAATTGAAGGTGAATGATGAAAATTTGTAACATGTTTATGCAGAAAATTATGAATCAAAACATGAAAGTTTGAAAAATTTTGAAGTGGAAAACAAAATCTTCTCCCCCTGCCTTTCTGGCGTTAAACGCCCAGAATGGTATCCATTCTGGCGTTTAACACCCATATATTGGCCATTATGGGCGTTTAACGCCCAGCCAGGTACCCTAGCTGGCGTTAAACGCCAGAAATCTTTTGTCACTGGGTGTTTTTTTGAACGCCCAGGATGCTGCAATTCTGGCGTTAAACACCCAGAATGGTACCCATTCTGGCGTTTAACGCCCAAAATGGTATCTTTACTGGTGTTAAACACCCAGAATGGTATCTATTATGGCGTTTAACGCCCAAATTACCCCTTACTGGCGTTTTCTTGCCAGTGAGCTCCTTTTCTCTACTTTTTGCGCTGAATCCTTCTGTAACTCTGCGAATTCCTACAATTGATAATTAACCTTGAAGATAATTTATATCAAACTCCTATAAACATTATTTAAATAACAAATAACTTGCTAATGGCTGGGTTGCCTCCCAGTAAGTGCTTCTTTATTGTCTTTAGCTGGACCTTGACTGAGCTTTATTCTAGTCTCAGTTTTGAGCATTCTTGCTCAAAATTGCTTTCAAGATAATGTTTGATTCTCTGTCCATTAACAATGAACTTTTTGTCAGAGTAAATATCCTGAAGCTCAACATATCCATATGGTGACACACTTGTAATAACATATGGTCCCCTCCACCGGAATTTTAATTTTCCAAGGAATAATCTGAGCCTAGAGTTAAACAGTAGAACCTTCTGTCCTGGCTCAAAGACTCTAGATGACAGTTTACTGTCATGCCACCTTTTTGCTTTTTCCTTATAAATTTTTGCATTTTCAAAAGCATTGAGTCTGAATTCCTCTATCTCATTCAGCTGGAGCAATCTTTTCTCTCCAGCTAACTTAGCATCCGGGTTTAGGAATTTGGTTGCCCAGTAGGCCTTATGTTCCAGTTTCATAGGCAGATGACAGGCCTTGCCATACACCAGCTGGTATGGAGAGGTTCCTATAGGAGTCTTGAATGCTGTTCTGTATGCCCACAGAGCATCATCCAAGCTTTTTGCCCAATCCCTTCTACGGGCAATTACAGTCCATTCCAGGATTCTTTTTAGTTTTCTATTAGAGACTTCAGCCTGCCCATTTGTCTGTGGATGATAAGGAGTTGCTACTTTATGGCTAATTCCATATCGGACCATAGCAGAGTAAAGCTGTTTATTGCAGAAATGAGTGCCCCCATCACTGATTAGTACTCTAGGGACACCAAACCTACTGAAGATATATTTCTGGAGGAACTTCAGAACTGTCTTAGTATCATTAGTGGGTTTTGCAATGGCCTCTACCCATTTAGATACGTAGTGTACTGCCACCAGAATGTAAGTGTTTGAGTATGATGGTGGGAAAGGACCCATGAAGTCAATACCCCATACATCAAACAACTCAATCTCTAAGATTTCTTGTTGAGGCATGGCATAACCATGAGGCAAGTTACCAGCTCTCTGGCAACTGTCACAGTTACGCACAAACTCTTGGGAATCTCTATAGAGAGTAGGCCAGTAGAAGCCACATTGGAGGACTTTAGTGGCTATTTGCTCACCTCCGAAATGTCCTCTATATTGTGATCCATGGCAATGCCATAGGATCTTCTGTGCCTCTTCTCTAGGCACGCATCTACGGATCATTCCGTCTGCACATCTCTTGAAGAGATATGGTTCATCCCACAAGTAGTACTTTGCATTAGAAATTAGTTTTTTCGTTTGCTACCTGCTGTACTCCTTGGGTATGAATCTCACAGTTTTATAATTTGTAATGTCTGCAAACCATGGTGCTTCCTGAATGGCAAAGAGTTGCTCATCCGAAACGGTCTCAGAGATCTCAGTAGGAGGGAGGGACGCCCCTGCTACTGGTTCTATCTGGGACAGGTGATTAGCTACCTGGTTCTCTGTCCCTTTTCTGTCTCTTATTTCTATATCAAACTCTTGCAGAAGCAACACCCATCTTATGAGCCTGGGTTTTGAATCCTGCTTTGTGAGTAGATATTTAAGAGCAGCATGGTCAGTATACACAATCACTTTTGATCCTACTAAATAGGATCTAAACTTGTCAATAGCATAAACCACTGCAAGCAGCTCTTTCTCTGTGGTTGTGTAATTCTTTTGTGTGTCATTTAGAACGCGGCTTGCATAGTAAATGACGTGCAGAAGCTTGTTGTGTCTCTATCCTAATACTACACCAATAGCATGGTCACTGGCATCACACATTAATTCAAATGGTAATGTCCAGTCTGGTGCAGAAATGACTGGTGCTGTGACCAGCTTAGCTTTCAGAGTTTCAAACGCCTGTAGACACTCTCTATCAAGGATAAATGGCGTGTCAGCAGCTAGCAGATTGCTTAGAGATTTTGTGATTTTCGAGAAATCTTTTATAAACCTCCTGTAGAATCCTGCATGCCCCAGAAAGCTTCTGATTGCCTTAACTTTGGCAGGTGGTGGTAATTTTTCAATTACCTCTACCTTAGCATGACCCACCTCTATTCCCTTGTTTGAAATTTTGTGCCCAAGGACAATTCCCTCAGTCACCATGAAGTGACATTTCTCCCAGTTTAAAACCGGGTTAGTCTCTTGGCACCTTTTCAGAAGAAGTGCTAGATGGTCAAGACAGGAGCTGAAAGAGTCTCCAAATACTGAGAAGTCATCCATGAAGACTTCCAGAAATTTTTCTACTATATCAGAGAAAATAGAGAGCATGCACCTCTGAAAGGTTGTAGGTGCATTGCACAGACCAAAAGGCATCCTTCTGTAGGCAAATACTCCAGATGGACATGTGAATGCTATTTTCTCTTGGTCTTGAGGATCTACTGCAATTTGGTTATAACCTGAATAGCTATCCAAAAAGCAGTAGTATTCATGACCTGCTAGTCTCTCTAGCATCTGGTCTATGAATGGCAAACAAAAATGATCCTTTCTGGTGGCTATGTTGAGCCTTCTGTAGTCAATACACATACGCCACCCTGTAACTGTTCTTGTAGAAACCAATTCAGTTTTTTCTTTATGAATCACTGTCATACCTCCCTTTTTTGGGACGACTTGGACAGGGCTCACTCAGGGGCTATCAGAGATAGGATAAATGATCCCAGCCTCTAGTAACTTAGTGACCTCCTTCTGCACCACCTCCTTTATGGCTGGATTCAGCCGTCTCTGCGGTTGAACCACTGGCTTAGCATCATCCTCCAAAAGGATCTTGTGCATGTATCTGACTGGGCTAATGCCCTTAAGATCACCTATAGACCACCCAAGAGCTGTCTTGTGTGTCTTTAGCACTTGAATTAGTGCTTTCTCTTTGATAAACCCATATTTCATGAGTTATTTTGTGCTTAGTTTGAGTGATTTATTCAATCCTTCACCCACTTATTCATATTAATTGCATGGTTTTACTTTCCCTTCCTTATTATGTGATGTATGTGAAAAACATGTTTTCTAAGCTTTAAAATTAATCATTTTAATTACCTTTATTTCCATTTGATGCCGTGATTAGTGTGTTGAGTAGTTTCAGATTTTCTAAGGCAGAATGACTTAAAGGATGGAAAAGGAAACGTACAAAAATGGAAGAAAAGCACAAAACGGAGATTCTGAAGAAACTGGCGTCCATGCGATCGCATGGACGAAGTGATCGCGTGCCAAGCACGAATTAGCAGCGACGCGGCCGCATGAGCCGCATGACTGACGCGACCGCGCGCCCTAAGCAGAATGCACATGACGCAGTCGCATGACTAACGCGACCGCGTGGCAAGAAAAGCTCCGAATGACGCGACCGCGTGACCCACGCGGACGCGTGACAGAGGCCACGCACCAGAAATTGCAGAAAACGCTCATAGCGAATTCTGAAGTCCTTTTTGGCCCAAATCCAAGTCCAGAACACACAGACTAGAGGCTATAAAGTGGGGGAATGCATCCATTCAAAGAGAGAGCTCGCATTTTTACTACTTTTCATGATTTAGATTTAGTTTGAGAACCTCTCTTAGGATTAGGATTAGGATTTAGGACTTCTCTTAGTTTTTAAGAGTGACTCTCGATCCAGGTTTAATATTTACTTTAATTCATGTTTCTATGCTACTTTCACTTTAATGCTTTTATTCGTATCTATAAATGTTGCCAACTTGACTTATGAACCCTTTCCATGTTATGATTTGAATTAATGATTATTTGAGGTATTTCAGTTACTGTAGAAAGAGATAACTAAGTTGGACTTCTAATTTCTCTTACCTCGCCAAAAGTTGCTTTACAGTATTTATTTATTTCAATTGCCATCTACTTTACTTGTCATTTAAATCACTTGCTTCTCACCTTCTAAACCCCGATTACAACCTCCATAACCAATAATAAGAACATACTTCCCTGCAGTTCCTTGAGAAGACGACCCGAGGTTTGAATACTCGGTTAACAATTTTTAAAAGGGGTTTGTTACTTGTGACACCCAAAACATTTGTAAGAAATGTTGATTGCTTGGTTTAGTAACTATACTTACAACGAGTATTTATTATAACTTCTAAACCATCAATCCTCAGTTCTTCACTCTTCCTGTGGATTTAAAGTAGAGCTAATGATCACTGGAAAAGTGTCACCTTCTCCCAGAAATGCATATTTCAGGGATGGTGGTAGTGGTTTGAGCTCGAGTTTAGGAGGCTTGTCCTCTTCCTGAGGAGTTTTCAGAGGTTCTTTCGTTGTCTCTGGTTCCTCAAGATCAGTTTGAACATCTTTAAAGATGTCCTCTAGCTCTGATTCGAGACTCTCAGTCATATTGATCTCTTCTACCAAAGAGTTAATAATATCAGCGCTCATGCAATCATTTGATGTGTCTGGATGTTGCATAGCTTTGACAGCATTTAACTTGAACTCATCCTCATTGACTCTCAGAGTCACTTCCCCTTTTTGTACATCAATGAGAGTTCGTCCAGTTGCTAGGAAAGGTCTTCCTAGAATGGAGTTGCACTCTTGTGCTCCTCCATTTTCAGCAATACAAAGTCAGTGGGGAAGGCAAATGGCCCAACCTTGACAATCATGTCCTCAATTATGCCTGATGGATATTTAATGGAGCCATCAGCAAGTTGGAGGCATATTCGGGTTGGTTTGACTTCTTCGGTCAAGCCAAGCTTTCTGATAGTGGATGCAGGTATTAGGTTGATACTTGCCCCAAAATCATAAAGAGATGTCTTGGTACAAGTACCCTCTTATGTGCATGGTATCATAAAACTTCCGGGATCTTTAAGCTTCTCTGGTAAGCTTTTCAGAATGATTGCACTACATTCTTCAGTGAGGAAAACTTTTTCAGTTTCTCTCCAATCCTTCTTATGACTTAAGATCTCTTTCATGAACTTAGCATAAGAGGGTATTTGCTCAAGTGCCTCTGCAAACGGGATCTTTATTTCAAGAGTCCTGAGGTAGTCTGCAAAACGGGCAAATTGTTATCCTGTTCCGCTTGGCAGAGTTTCTGAGGATAAGGCATCTTGGCTTTGTATTCCTCAACCTTAGTTGCTGCAGGTTTATTTCCTACAGAGGTGGTTAGGGAAGCCTTCTTAGGAGGGTTACAATCAGCACTTGCAGGTGTCTGATCCCTCACTGGCATTTGAACACTAGGAGTAGAGGTTGGATGGGCGTTTAACGCCAATTTTCCACCCTTTTCTGGTGTTTGAATGCCAGAACTGGGCAAGGAATGGCCGTTTAACGCCAAATTTTCTCCCTTTTCTGGCGTTTGAACGCCATAAGTGGGCATCCACTGGGTGTTTGATGCCAATCTTTCACCCTTTTCTGGCGTCTAAACGCCAGAATTATTCCTCTCTGGGCTCTTGCTGTCCTCAGAGGGATTGTGGGCAGTGGTTTGGTCATCCTCTGTCAGTTGTTCCTTTCTTGGCTTTTTGCTACTTTAAGCTGAATTATTCAATGTCTTCCCGCTCCTTAGTTGAACAGCTTGGCATTCTTCTGTTATTTGTTTAGATAGCTGCTGTCTTGTCTGATTCAATTGTGCTTCCATATTCTTGTTAGCATTTTTGGTGTCTTGAAGCATCTCTTTAAATTCTGCTAATTGTTTTGTCATAAGGAGCAATTGCTGATTAAGTTCAACAATTTGTTCTTGAGGATTAGGATCAGTAGTTACTGCCCTAGCCTCTTCTTTTATGGAGGACTCGCTGCTTGAGTACAGATGTTGATTTCTAGCAACCGTATGTATGAGTTCTTGAGCCTCTTCAATCGTCTTTCTCATATGTATAGATCCACCAGCTGAGTGGTCTAGAGACATCTGGGTTCTTTCTGTAAGCCCGTAATAGAAGATGTCTAGCTGCAACCACTTTGAAAACATTTCAAAGGGGCATTTCCTTAGCATCCCTCTGTACCTCTCCCAGGCGTGATAAAGGGATTCATCATCCTCTTGTTTAAAGCCTTGGATGTCCAGCTTTAGCTGTGTCATCCTTTTTGGAGGAAAATATTGATTCAGGAATTTGTTTGATAACTGTTTCCATGTTCTTATGCTTACTGTAGGTTGGTTATTTAACCACCTCCTAGCTTGATCTTTTACAGCAAATGCAAATAGTAATAATCTGTAGACATCCTGATCTACTTCCTTGTCACGTACTGTGTCAGAAATTCGCAAGAACTGTGCCAAAAACTCAGTAGGTTCTTCCTGTTGAAGACTGGAATACTGGCAATTTTGCTGCACCATGACAATGAGCTGAGGATTTAGCTCAAAACTGCTTACTCTGATGGGAGGTATACAGATGCTACTCCCATATGCAGCAGTAATGGGGTTAGCATATGATCCCAGAGTCCTTCTGGACTGCTCATTTTCACTTAGGTCTATGATGGAGAAAAAGGGAATTGATGTGAATTGCAAATAAAATATATTTTTATTTTTATTTTATTTAATTAAAAAAAACCGAATAAATAAAAAAGAAATAAGATAGAATAAAATAATTAGAAATTAAAATATAAATTTCGAAAAAAAAAATGAATTCGAAAGCTAAAATAATTACTTAATTAAGAAGATTTGAAAAACTTTGGATATGATTTTTGAAAAAGATTTGAATTTTGAAATTCCAAACCAGAGTCCTTCTGGACTGTTCATTTCTATTTAGATCCATGGTGGATAAAATGGAATTGATATGAATTACAAATAAAATATATTTTTGTTTTTATTTTATTTAAATAGAATCAAACCGAATAATTAAAATTAAATAAAAGAAAAATATGATAAAATAAAATAATTAGAAATTAAAATATAAATTTCGAAAAAAAAAATGAATTCGAAAGCTAAAATAATTACTTAATTAAGAAGATTTGAAAAACTTTGGATATGATTTTTGAAAAAGATTTGAATTTTGAAATTCCAAACTAAGATAAGATAAAATAAGAAGTTTTAAAATAAAAATCTGAATTTTTAAAGGTAGAATTTGAAAATCAATTAAAATAAAGAGAAAAGATATTTTTTAATTTAATGAGGAAAGAGAAAAATAATAAAATGACACCAAACTTAGAATTTTTAGATCAAAATAGAGAAATAAACAATAAAACTTTGAATGTCAAGATGAACAATAAGAACACTTTGAAGATCAAGATGAACACCAAGAACAAATTTTAAAAATTTTTAATAAAATAGAAGCACAAAGGACACCAAACTTGAAAATTTTTATATTTTGGACACTAAATTCGAAAATCGAAAGAAAAATAATATCATGCAATTAATATGGAACTAAACTCAAATAGAAGACTAAATTATGAAGTTATTGGTTTTAAAGAAAATTTTTGAAAATAAATTAGAAAAAGAAAATAAGGATTTTAAAATTTTTTAACCAAAAACGATAATAGAAGACTCTAAACCAAAAAGCTAAATTTTTCCTAATCTAAGCAACAAAATAAACCATCAGTTGTTCAAACTAGAACAATCCCCGGCAACGGCGCCAAAAACATGGTGCACGAAATCATAAATCAACTTTTCACAACTCGTACCACTAACCAGCAAGTGCACTGGGTCGTCCAAGTAATACCTTACGTGAGTAAGGGTCGATCACACGGAGATTGTTGCTTGAAGCAAGCTATGGTTATTTTGTAACTCTTAGTCAGAAAATTAGTAATAAAAATGATTGGGTTTATGAAGAGTAAATAACATAAAATAAGTAATACTAGTTATGCAGTAATGGAGGACAGGTTGAGGTTTTGGAGATGCTCTGTCTTCTGAATCTCTGCTTTTCTACTGTCTTCTTCTTCACGTACGCAAGGCTCCTTCCATGGCAAGCTGTATGTTGGTGGATCACCGTTGTCAATGGCTACCATCTGTCCTCTCAGTGAAAATGGTCCAAATGCGCTGTCACCGCACGGCTAATCATCTGTTGGTTCTCACTCATGTTGGAATAGGATCCATTGATCCTTTTGCATCTATCACTACGCCCAACACTCGCGAGTTTGAAGCTCATCACAGTCATCCCATCCCAGATCCTACTCGGAATACCACAGACAAGGTTTAGACTTTCCGGAATTCAAGAATGGCCGCCAATAATTCTAGCCTATACCACGAAAGTTCTAATCTTAGATTAGAAACCCAAGAGATATGCACTCAAGCTATTGCAAATAGAACGGAGGTGGTTATCAGGAACGCGTTCATAGGTGGGAATGATGATGAGTGTCACGGATCATCACATTCATCAGGTTGAAGTGCGAGTGAATATCTTAGAATAGAAACAAGCGTGATTGAATGGAAAACAGTAGTAATTGCATTAATTCATCGAGACACAGCAGAGCTCCTCACCCCCAACCATGGAGTTTAGAGACTCATGCTGTAGAGAATACAAGTTTTGATGTAAAATGTCATGAGGTACAAAATAAATCACTAAAAGTAGTTTTTATAATAAACTAGTGACCTAGGGTTACAGAAAATGAGTAAGCTAAGATAGTTAGTGTAAATATCCACTTCCGGGACCCACTTGGTGTGTGCTTGGGCTGAGCATTGAATAACTCCAGCTTTTATGCCAGTTCTGGCATTTAACGCCAGAATAGGATAGAAAGTTGGTGTTTAAATGCCAGTTTGCGTCGTCAAAACTTGGGCAAAGTATAGACTATTATATATTACTTGAAAGCCCAGAATGTCTACTTTCCAACGCAATTGAGAGCACGCCAATTGGGCTTTTGTAACTTGAGAAAATCTATTTCGAGTGCAGAAGGGTCAGAATCCAACAGCATCTGCATTCCTTTTTTAGCCTTTGAATCAGATTTTTGCTCAGGTCCCTTAATTTCAGCCAGAAAATAACTGAAATCACAGAAAAACACACAAACTCATAGTGAAGTCTAGGAATGTGATTTTTGAATAAAAACTAATAAAAACATAATAAAAACTAACTAAAATATACTAAAAACATACTAAAAACAATGCCAAAAAGCATATAAATTATCCGCTCATCAGTCGTCTCTCAAGGAATTGCAGGGAGGTGTAGTTATTATTGGTTATAGAAAAGTATATTTTTGGGGTTTGGAATAAGGAAAAAAAAAGTAAATTGCAAGAAATTAAATTAATAATTAAGAAAACTCTTGGTAAGGTATGAAAACTGGACGTCCTATCCTAGTTATCCTTATCAATTGTGATGAGAATTGTTCAATGCTCCCACTTAGTTAACCCTTACTAAATAAAGAAAAGTCAAGTGGACCAATTAAATTGATTCCTCAAGTCCTAGTCAACTCCAAGGGAAAGACTAACTTTAGAGGTATCCAAATCAACCAGCAAATTTCAATTGACAATCAACAAAGGAGTTTGATAACTCAAGCATCTCCAATTACTCAACCAAAGCTAAGAATATAAAAAGCTAAACTAAAATCATAAATATGAAATACCTCAAATTCCATTAAATAAAGAAATCAAATCTAACATGGAGTTCATAAACCAAATTAGGAAAATAAATAAACTAGAATGATAGAATAATTAAAAGTAGAAGAGAAACTAAATTAAAGGAACATTGAACCTGTAATTGAGAAGAAATAATCATAAAACTAAGAGAAATCCTAAAACCTAGAGAGAGGAGAGAGCCTCTCTCTCTAGAAACTATATCTAAAACCTAATTTTTTTTGTAAATTGATGAATGAATGAATGATTCATTGATCCTCCCATTCTGTAGCCTCTATTCTGTGTTCTCGGACTTGGAATTGGGCCAAAAAGGAGCCCAGAAATCGCCCCCAGCGCTTTCTGCAACTTTCTGCAGGTGGTGCATGTCACGCGTACGCGTCAGTCACGTGTACGCGTCGCTCGTCTTCTGCGTTAGGCACGCGTACGCGTCTCCCATGCTAGTAAAGAATTCACAAATAAGTTCTCGTTGCAAGTATAGTTTTTAAACTAACAATAATCCTTTCGTACAAAAACTTGTTTGTCACTAAAGCAAACCAAATAAAAATAATAACCGAAGTATTTAAACCTCGGGTCGTCTCTCAAGGAATTGCAGGGAGGTGTAGTTATTATTGGTTATGGAAAAGTATATTTTTGGGGTTTGGAATAAGGAACAAGAAAAGTGAATTACAAGAAATTAAATTAATAGTTAAGAAAAATCTTGGCAAGGTATAAAAACTGGACGTCCTATCCTAGTTATCCTTATCAATTGTGATGAGAATTGTTCATTGCTCCCACTTAGTTAACCCTTACTAAATAAAGGAAAGTCAAGTGGACTAATCAAATTGATTCCCTAAGTCCTAGTCAACTCCTAAGGAAAGACTAGCTTTAGAGGGATTCGAATCAACCAGCAAATTCCAATTATCAGTCAACAAGGAGTTTGATAACTCAAGCATCTCCAATTACTCAACCAAAGCTAAGAATGTAAAAAGCTAAATTAAAATCATAAATATAAAATACCTCAAATTCCATTAAATAAAGAAATCAAATCTAACATGGAGTTCATAAACCAAATTAGGAAAATAAATAAACTAGAATGATAGAATAATTAAAAGTAGAAGAGAAGCTAAATTAAAGGAACATTGAACCTGGAATTGAGAAGAAATAATCATAAAACAAATAGAAATCCTAAAACCTAGAGAGAGAAGAGCGCCTCTCTCTTTAGAAACTACATCTAAAACCTAAATTTTTTTGTAAATTGATGAATGAATGAATGATTCATTGATTCCCCCATTCTGCAGCCTCTATTATGTGTTCTCGGGCTTGGAATTGGGCTAAAAAGAAGCCCAGAAATTGCCCCCGGCGCTTTCTGCAACTTTCTGCACGTGGCGCATGTCACGCGTACGCGTCAGTCACGTATACGCGTCGCTCGTCTTCTGTGCTAGGCACGCGTACGCGTCGCCCAAGCTAGTAAAGAATTCACAAATAAGTTCTCATTGCAAGTATAGTTTCTAAACTAACAATAGTCCTTTCGTACAAAAACTTGTTTGTCACTAAAGCAAACCCAATAAAAATAATAACCGAAGTATTTAAACCTCGGGTCGTCTCTCAAGGAATTGCAGGGTGGTGTAGTTATTATTGGTTATGGAAAAGTATATTTTTGGGGTTTGGAATAAGGAACAAGAAAAGTAAATTGCAAGAAATTAAATTAATAATTAAGAAAACTCTTGGCAAAGTATGAAAACTGGACGTTCTGTCCTAGTTATCCTTATCAATTGTGATGAGAATTGTTCATTGCTTCCACTTAGTTAACCGTTACTAAATAAAGGAAAGTCAAGTGGACTAATCAAATTGATTCCTCAAGTCCTAGTCAACTCCAAAGGAAAGACTAGCTTTAGAGGGATCCAAATGAACTAGCAAATTCCAATTATCAGTCAACAAGGAGTTTGATAACTGATACATGCGAAATTCTTACTCAGATTAGGTTGTAAAATTATTTGTTCGTTCTTTCCCTGGCAATGGCGCCAAAAACTGGTGCACAGTATCATGGTCCAAACATAACTTCACAACTTCGCATAACTAACCAGCAAGTGCACTGTGTCGTCCAAGTAATAAACCTTACGTGAGTAAGGGTCGATCCCACGGAGATTGTTGGTATGAAGCAAGCTATGGTCACCTTGTAAATCTCAGTCAGGCGGATATCAAATGGTTTTGGAGTTTTCGAAAATAAATGATAAATAAATAGAAAATAAAGATAGAAACACTTATGTAATTTATTGGTGAGAATTTCAGACAAGCGTATAGAGATGCTTTCATTTCTCTGAACCTCTGCTTTCCTGCTGTCTTCATCCAATCCTTCCTACTCCTTTCCATGGCAAGCTTTCTGTAAGGGCATCACCGTTGTCAATGGCTACATCCCATCCTCTTGTGAAAAAGGTCCAAAAGCTCTGTCACGGCACGGCTAATCATCTGAGGTTCTTGATCATACTGGAATAGGATTCACCCTCCTTTTGCATCTGTCATTACGCCCAGCACTCGCGAGTTTGAAGTTCGTCACAGCCATCCCTTCCCAAATCCTACTCGGAATACCACAGACAAGGTTTAGACTTTCCGGATCTTAGGAATGTCCATCCATGGGTTCTAACTTATACCACGAAGATACTAATAACTCGGACTCGGTCCTCTGTATTAGATATCTAAGAGATACTCATTCTAGCTTGTTTGCATATAGAACGGAAGTGTTTGTCAAGCACGCGTTCATAAGTGAGAATGATGATGAGCGTCACATAATCATCACATTCATCATGTTCTTTGGTGCGAATGGATATCTTAGAATCGGAATAAGTTGAATTGCATAGAAAACAGTAGTACTTTGCATTAATTCATGAGGAACAGCAGAGCTCCACACCTTAATCTTTGGAGTGTAGAAACTCTACCGTTGAAAATACATAAGTGAAAGGTTCAGGCATGGCTAAGAGGCCAGCCCCCAAAACATGATCACAGGATCAAAAATACAATCCCGGATCTTCCAAAGATCATAAGATGTCTAATACAATAGTAAAAAGTCCTATTTATACTAAACTAGCTACTAGGGTTTACAGAAGTAAGTAATTGATGCATAAATCCACTTCCGGGGCCCACTTGGTGTGTGCTTGGGCTGAGCTTTAGCTTTCCACGTGTAGAGGCTTCTTTTGGAGTTGAACGCCAAGTTGTAACGTGTTTTTGGCATTCAACTCTAGTTCGTGACGTGTTTCTGGCGTTTAACTCCAGACTGCAGCATAGAACTGGCGTTCAACACCCTTTTGCGTCGTCTATACTCGGCCAAAGTATAGACTATTATATATTGCTGGAAAGCCCTGGATGTCTACTTTTCAACGCAATTAGAAGCGAACTATTTTGAGTTCTGTAGCTCCAGAAAATCCACTTTGAGTGCAGGGAGGTCAGAATCCAACAGCATCAGCAGTCCTTCTTCTACCTCTGAATCTGATTTTTGCTCAAGTCCCTCAATTTCAGCCAGAAAATACCTGAAATCACAGAAAAACACACAAACTCATAGTGAAGTCCAGAAATGTGAATTTAACATAAAAACTATTGAAATCATCCCTAAAAGTAACTAGATCCTACTAAAAACCTACTAAAAATAATGCCAAAAAGCGTATAAATTATCCGCTCATCACAACACCAAACTTAAATTGTTGCTTGTCCCCAAGCAACTGAAAATCAAATAGAATAAAAAGAAGAGAATATACTATAAATTCTAAACTATCAATGAAACATAGCTCCAATCAGATGAGCGGGACTTGTAGCTTTTTGCCTCTTGAATAGTTTTGGCATCTCACTTTATCCATTGAGGTTCAGAATGATTGGCATCTATAGGAACTCAGAGTTCAGATAGTATTATTGATTCTCCTAGTTTAGTATGTTGATTTTTGAATACAGCTACTTTATGAGTCTTGGCCGTGGCCCTAAGCACTTTATTTTCCAGTATTACTACCGGATACATAAATGCCACAGACACATAATTGGGTGAACCTTTTCAGATTGTGACTCAGCTTTGCTAAAGTCCCCAATTAGAGGTGTCCAGGGTTCTTAAGCACACTCTTTTTTTTACTTTGGACCATGACTTTAACCGCTCAGTCTCAAGTTTTCACTTGACACCTTCACGCCACAAGCACATGGTTAGGGACAGCTTGGTTTAGCCGCTTAGGCCAGGATTTTATTCCTTTAGGCCCTCCTATCCACTGATGCTCAAAGCGTTGGGATCCTTTTTATTACCCTTGCCTTTTGGTTTTAAGGGTTATTGGCTTTTTGCTCTTGCCTCTTGGTTTTAAGAGCTTTTGGCTTTTTCTGCTTGCTTTTTCTCTTTTTTTTTCGCCATTTTCTTTTTGCAAGCTTTTGTATTCACTGCTTTTTCTTGCTTCAAGAATCATTTTTATGATTTTTCAGATTATCAAATAACATGTCTCCTTGTCATCATTCTTTCAAGAGCCAACATATTTAACATTCTTAAACAACAACTTCAAAAGACATATGCACTGTTCAAGCATTCATTCAGAAAACAAAAAGTATTGTCACCACATCAAAATAATTAAACTAAGTTCAAGAATAAATTTGAAACTCATGTACTTCTTGTTCTTTTGTAATTAAAACATTTTTCATTTAAGAGAGGTGATGGATTCATATTCACTACTTTAAGGCATAGACACTTAGACACTAATGATCATATAGTGAAGACATAAACATAGATAAACATTTAACATAAGAAAACGAAAAACAGAAAGTTTAAGAACAATGAATGAGTCCACCTTAGTGATGGTGGCGTTTTCTCCTTGAGGAACCAATGATGTCCTTGAGCTCTTCTATGTCTCTTCCTTGTCTCTGTTGCTTGATCCCTGGTGATTTTGGTGCTCCTATCCTTAGTTGCTCCCAATAATTGTGTGGGGAAAAATGTATCCCCTGAGGTATCTCAGGGATCTCTTGATTTGCAGTCAAATGTTCTACCACAAGCTATAGATCCTTTACATGAATCTCTTCATCTCCCATGACTTGGAGGTGGAAGCTTTTGTTTTCCCTTTAAAAAAAAAACTATGCTTTTACCACACCAAACTTAGAATGTTGCTCGCCCTCGAGCAAATAAAGAAAGAATAGATGAAGAAGAAGATGTAGAAAAAACTAGGATTATGAGGAGGGAAGGTGGGGATCCTGTGGGGTTCACAGATCCTGAGACGATCCTGTGAGGTCCACAGATCTTGAGGTGTCAAGGATTTACATCCCTGCACCAATTAGGCATGTGAAATGCCTTTGCATGCAATTCTGGCGTTTAAACGCCGAACTGATGCTTGTTCTGGGCGTTCAGCGCCCAGATGCAGCATGTTTCTGGCGTTGAACGCCAGTTCTATGCTTGTTTCTGGCGTTCAGCGCCAGATCCATGCTCTGTTCTGGCGTTGAACGCCAGCCAGATGCTCCTTACTGGCATTTGAACGCCAGTGAACTCCTCCTCCAGGGTGTGCTGTTTTTTTATGCTGTTTTTGATTTTTCTTCAATTTTTTCAGTTGTTTTTGTGACTCCACATGATCATGAACCTATGAAGACATATAACTAAAAAATATAATTAAATAAAAATTGGGTTGCCTCCCAACAAGCGCTTCTTTAATGTCAATAGCTTGACAGTGGGCTCTCATGGAGCCTCACAGATGTTCAGAGCATTGTTGAGACTTCCCAACACCAAACTTAGAGTTTGGATATGGGAGTTCAACACCAAACTTAGAGTTTAGCTGAGGCCTCCCAACATCAAAGTTAGAGTTTGACTATGGGGGCTCTGGTTGACTCTGTACTGAGAGAAGCTTGCTGTGCCTCTTTTTCATGTTTACAGAAGGTTGTCCTTGAGTTTTAAACTCAAGGGAGTCCTCATTCAACTAAAGGAATAGTTCACCTCTGTTAACATCAATCACAGCTCTTGTTGTGGCTAGGAAGGGTCTTCCAAGGATGATGGATTCATCCTCATCCTTCCCAGTGTCTAGGATTATGAAATCAGCAGGGATGTAAAGGCCTTCAACCTTTACTAATATGTCCTCTACTTGTCCATAAGCCTATTTTCTGGAATTGTCTGCCATCTCTAATGAGATTTTAGCAGCTTGTACCTCAAAGATTCCCAGTTTCTCCATTACAGAGAGTGGCATGAGGTTTATTCCTGACCCAAGGTCACATAGAGCCTTTTCAAAGGTCATGGTACCTATGGTACAAGGTATTAGGAACTTTCCAGGATCCTGTTTCTTCTGAGGCAATCTCAGTTGATCCAATGCATTTAGTTCATTGGTGAACAGGGGAGGTTCATCTCCCCAAGTCTCATCACCAAATAAATTGGCATTCAGCTTCATGATTGCACCAAGGAACTTGGCAACTTGCTCTTCAGTAACATCTTCATTCTCTTCAGAAGAAGAATACTCTTCAGAGCTCATGAATGGCATAAGGAGGTTCAATGGAATCTCTATGGTCTCTAGATGAGTCTCAGATTCCTTTGGTTCCTCAGAGGGAATTTCCTTATTGATCATTGTACGTCCCAAGAGGTCTTCCTCCTTGGGATTCACGTTCTCCCCTTCCTCTCTAGGGTCGGCCATGTTGACTATGTTAATGGCCTTGCACTCTCCTTTTGGATTTTTTTCTGTATTGCTTGGGAGAGCACTAGGAGGGTTTTCAGTGATCCTCTTACTCAGCTGGCCCACTTGTGCTTCCAAATTTCTAATGGAGGACCTTGTTTCATTCATGAAACTCACAGTGGCCTTAGATAGATCAGAGACTAAGTTTGCTAAATTAGAGGTATTTTGTTCAGAGTTCTCTGTCTGTTGCTTAGTGGAAGATGGAAAAGGTTTACTATTGTTAAACCTATTTCTTCCACTATTATTAAAGCCTTGTTGAGGCTTTTGTTGATCCTTCCATGAGAGATTTGGGTGATTTCTCCATGAGGGATTATAGGTGTTTCCATATGGTTCACCCATGTAATTCACCTCTGCTATTGCAGGGTTCTCAGGATCATAAGCTTCTTCTTCAGAAGATGCCTCTTGAGTACTGTTGGATGCAGCTTACATTCCATTCAGACTCTGAGAAATCATATTGACTTGCTGAGTTAATATTTTATTCTGGGCCAATATGGCATTCAGAGTATCAATTTCAAGAACTCCCTTCTTCTGAGGCGTCTCATTATTCACAGGATTCCTCTCAAAAGTGTACATGAACTGGTTATTAGCAAACATGTCAATGAGTTCTTGAGCTTCTGTAGGCGTTTTCTTTAGGTGAATGGATCCACCTACAGAAGTATCCAATGACATCTTAGCTAATTCAGACAGACCATCATA